>NC_053400.1:33911000-34211000 GCF_016859285.1 Xiphias gladius | reverse complement strand
ACCAAAGGAGGGAACATCCTGTGGAAGACTGGAGTTCATCCAGCCAATGATGAGGAGAACTGAAGCCGTTCTGGAGCCTGGTGGTGACTCAGCACTTTACTGAGACACTTTATGTTGGGTTTTCCTTTAGTTCGTGACCCGTCTGTAGCACCTTCAGTTGTCATTTTCTCATTTCCTGCAGATGTGTCCATTTCTGAGGATGCTTGAAAGGAACGTAGAATAGATGAGGTACAACACAACGTTAGAGTCCCTGAAATCTTAAGAGTTTCTCTGTTACGCTAAATAAGGAACAATCAAAGTTAAGTCATGACATCCAAAATGATTATTTAGGAGTTTAAGCTTCAAAAATTGTGTAATTACAATTAAATTAACTGGTATGAACACCAAAAAAAAAAAAAAAGAAAAAGAAATAAAGAAAGAAAAAGTACTGAGGACTGAGGAGATTCTGAATTCACCAGAGGAAAAACTACATTATAGACATGTTTTTACCTAATTATGATTTCCATGACTCGTAATTATGATTTAGTGTCTCATTATTATGACTTCCGTATTTTCTAATTACAAAAAAAACATTCTCATAATTATGAGATCTTTGTCTCAAAGTTCTGAGATAAAGAAAGAGACGGGACACCGGTTTTTGACATTAGTTGTATAACAGAAGAAGCACAGGGAGCTCAGCAGGTGTCATGGAGGAAAAAAAATGATTTGTTAATAATTAGTGCCTCCATATTAATAATTAATACGGACAAAAGTTGATCCAGTGTTATAATTCTCAAAAAACTGCATAAGATTAAATAGATTAAAAACACTTGGAGACATAATATGGAAAAAAGGGAATGTGGTGTTTTGTCTTTAAGTAGCAAGTTCATCTGCAGTAATTCTACTTTTTAGAGCTCCAGAGCTTTAAACCTTTAACTTTAAAGGTAACGTGTTGATTTACTGGCTGAAGCTCTGTCACCAAATTTGTGTGATAATGGAATTTGTTTGCAACGACCCTTTACTTATCATACGCTGACGACCTAAAAGCTGCTCTGCTGCATCGGCCTTATCCTCCACGTGAAGCCGGTCTCGGGGGAACTGTGCTGGAGAAATAAAAGGTTTTTATAAATAGACCCACATTACTCAGCATGAACATGTTGTCCAAACTCAGTGGGTCAGTGTACGTATACATGTGTGAACACGTTTCTTGCACGGTGCCAGCCTGTACTTGAATGTTTTTCTGTTTTAACTCTGCTTCTGCTGCTCTGCAGCACCGTGTCTCCTATAGACATGAGCACGGCAGGAGGTTGTTACCGTCAATAAGAGGACGTGGATTCAGGAGCCAGGACATTATCTACCTCAGTGGATGTTGGGTCTCAGATCAACATGCTAATGTTGTTGTCTGAAGAAGCTTCCCGCTGCGACGAGTCACGGTTGTAGGAAACGTTTCAGCTGAATGACGGCCGATGTTCAGACTCTTCCAGGGCTTCTGTTACGATGGAGCGATGTGATTCACTTTTGAACGATGAATCCATTTCACCTCAGCCTTGTCTCCTTCCATGTCAGGTGGTCATTTCCTGCATTTCCCAAAATGCCTTCTGACAGCCTCCAGAGAGGGAACTGGTGATTTACAGTCATCAGTGACGTATCTGTCCTGATGAGGGTCAGTGGTTGCTGGTAGCGGTTGACATTCAGCACGCTGCTCGAAGGAATACGTCTGTTTAAGAAATGTTATTTCTGAAGTCAAATTTAAGGCTGTTACTTTTTGTTCAAAATGTTGACCAAACCAACATGGGAAAAAAATTCAGAATCAACAGTCGAAGGGTGATGGTACAACAGGCCACAACAAGCACAACGTCTATTTGAGATGCTGAACAAATCGGAAGAGTGAGCATTGATTTTATCATGACATTTATGTGTTGATGTGTTTTAGATGTATTTTCTGATATATCTGACATTGTACATATCATTTATGTTTGGCTTGTTATCTATGGAAAGAAGAATTTAAATTAAAAAGTAGTCAAAAGTTTCACTTACAACCATTTTTAAAGCTCCTTTGCCTGCTTTTTGTCCAATTATGGTCAGTACAAGACAATACGGATGTATCATCAACTAATGAAGTCAGATAGTTGTCACATGTTGGCAAGCAGCTGCCTAACATTATCCCCTGATGACGAAGAATCTAAGTCCAGTGCTCCCTTTCTTTTAGCTCTGGTTTTGGTCTCCACCAGCTCCTGAGGAAACAGCTCTTTAGCTGCTAAATGCTCCACTATGTCCATTAGCTGGTCTCTGACTGGGTCTGTCTGCTGAGCGGGTAGTGGACAGTGGCTTCTTACAGCTGTTTCTCTGATGACAGCTACTGCTGAAAACAAGGTTGATGATGGATGTAAAACCAAGAGTTGGACCTTAAAGAGTTTTAAAACTCAGTAGTAGTGAGTTGTTGTGTCAGGGGTCAGTAGTCAACGAGGCACCTTCAATGTTACACCGTAATTTGACAAATTGGCAATATAAAAGTGTTGTTTCGTGCAACGTTTATGTATATTATAGTGTGTTAAGCAGCATTTTTCCTTCGGACAGGTCTTAGGTTGATGCTTGGCTGATTTTTGAATGATTTCATTTACACCAGTTTTGTTCATGCACTTTCATCACACCTTAAAATCTGTAAAGCTAAATCTGTTTTTTTCATCCTGCATGTTTGGTTCATTGAAATAGAAATGTGCTATTTCTGTCTAAATATTCGTGCGATACTTTCAACCAACTAAGTAAGCACTTTTGCTAAGGCTCCTTATATTTGGAACAGGAAAGCACTATGGGACTTACTGATATCATGTTTTCCTGCTGCTGTCCATGACATCCAGTGCTCTATGTTAAATGTCCTCTGTCTTTCACAGTGATGTGACAGGTTTTTATGGATGCTGATTAGATGGACCGTGATAAGCAACAGTTTATAGCATGTCTCAACGTGGCAGGAGATCATTTCGGCCCTTCAGACAGGTGGGTCTCAGGCTGAAATGAGCGAGGGAGGAGAGAAGCAGGGATAATGGACGTGATACTGACACAGAGCGGAAAAATAACAGTAGAGGATGAAAGATGAAACAGGAGAACAAAGCTGCCTAGAAATAAAACTAAATATCTATGGAACAGATTTATTTTAACATCAGATTCACAACAGCGAAACCAACAGAGGTTATTGTCTGCAAATGGAGGACAGAGAAAAAAAAACTGTGAAAGACAAAAAAACAAAACAAAAAAAACAAAAAATCCAATGTGGCTCCTGGGCAACATTTTTGGAGCCAGGAAAAGGACCCTTGTTATAATTTTCATTCATCATGCAATTTAATTTAATCAGTCTGATTAGAGTCGATCCAGTAGGATTTTGAAAGGGTTTCATCAGGCCAAGTAGTAGAAGTTAATGCATTAATTGAAGGGAACAGTTGATGATACCTTGAAATTACCTATGTTTTGTATAACGGCTGCATCATTCTTTTTTGCAACAAAAATGTCATTTGTGTGACACATTTCTGTACGTTCACTTGATGCTCCTGAATTTACATTAAAATGGTTTTACCTCTAGCCTGTGATTCATTTGGTAGGTGTGTTCATCTGGGACACACTGTGACTTTTAATTAATCTTGTACAGTGTGTTAACTCATACTAAATGTTTTAATCAGATTTTCTGATGGCCAGAACCTGCGACTGTCACGTGACAATTCCAATAACGTTTATCCAGGCGAGGCAACCGCGTCCTCAACAAAGAGAGAGAAAGGTAGCGTTAGCTTGTGCAGTTCTACTGTGAATGGAAAGCAAGAAGAAAAAGGAAAAACATGCAGCCGCAGTTGGAGACTCTGCAGTGAAGTTCAGTTTTATATCACAGTTCAGTCTCAGTCAAGACAACATGTAAAATATTACTTCAGTAATATTAAACCGAGCCCAATACAGTTTGTAACAGATGTTTTGACAGCAGCCATGTGGGAAATCAGTGGAACTGCTCAAACTGCAGACGGATGATCCAAAATTTCTGAGCTGCCAGAAACCCAACTGATTGTCCGACAGCAGATTGTTGATCGTTCAGGGAATTAGTCAGGTGTCGTGACCCCTTGGCAGAAATTTGGCCAGATTCTAAAAGTTGTCAGGGTTTCACAGTTAGTACAGTGTATGCCCAGCTTGAGACCTCGCTTCAGCACTAGGAGCTGACCTGTTAAGAGTTCTATCCAACAAGCACTTGCTAGCGCAACATTTGGGACAGAAAACCGTTAACGTCAGCGGAATAACGGTGGTTGTGACTAGGAGACCAGAGCTTTCCTCTTCGTATCCATTTCGCCACGAACAAAACTAACGACGACCAGTGGTGGCCACCGCGTGACCTGCAGTAGTCACTACGTCACCAAGCTTCAACGCCACCAATTTCATGACATGCAAATGACTTTGGGGACTTTAGATTATTATTAGATGCTGAAATCATGTGACCTTATTTCAGAATTAGATAAGCTAAATATACTGTAAGATATGTGTGTATATGTATATATACACGTGTGTGTGTGTGTGTTTTTTGCATTATTGCAGAGTTAAGTTAATCGTGTCTCTTCACAAAATTTAGACGTTCATTTTCTAACTCGGCTTTTGTTTTGGCATAAAATATTTTCATGATTATTTGACAAGCTGTCCTCTGAAGGATTTGTGTGTTTTCTTTCTCTCTGCCAGGTTGTTCCTCAGGCAGCGGCCGATGTCACTCAGGAGCTAATAGCAGCTATTTTTGTTCTCAAAGACTCATTTAAAAAAAACGCTCAAATAGCAGCAGATTGCAGCTAATGACTAGTGTGGCAGTGACTGAATCTCAGCAGCGTTTGTGCTGATTGATAGTTATTCCAGCAGAGATGAAGAATGGATTGTTAATTTAAATAAAATATGGCATATGCAGTCTCATCTTTTTCCTCCTCAGCCTGACTTAAGCTGCTACTTTTTCGACATTAGTAAAAGGAAGATGAATGAAAATAAGTTGCTTTAAAGGGGAGTTATATTGGTTGGTTGTAGCCTTAACATGCTTAGGCTAGCCATGTTTCTGCCCGTCTCTCTACAGTGTGTCTGACAGAGCTACTGTTAGTGTGAAGTAAGGCCACTTTCACCGAGTTTTCTGATGGCTCACGTTTGGTGGCACAGAGAGAAAACATTTGTCACTTATGGTTAATGTTTCCAGACGTTTTTAGAACAGAAATTAACAGAGAATGTCGTGTTAAATGATCGCAAGACCACAAAGACAATCTGACAACTCTTAAGAGTCATGACAACAGGACTAAAGGCCGGTCCATAGAAGGTGTTTCCAGAAGCGGTTTTGATGTCCATTACTTGCCAGTCACACAGAACAGAAACGCTTCCGTTTATTAAACCTGAAAATAAGCGACACACACACATCAACATTAACATAAAGGCCATATCACTGATGTTAGCCACCGCACTTACCCTTCACCTCACCAATAAACTATCAATGAGCTGATGAAGTAGCAGAGATTCCCCGGCATGCCTAGCTCTGTGCCTCCCCCATCACTTCTAGCCAAGGTGACCATCTGTCTGTGAAACGTGTATTTTGCAGTCTCAGTTTGGAAGTTATTTTTTCCGTTGTGTGAATTCCTTTAACTACTAACTGCCATGTGTCATAGGTTGGAGGGTCTTTTTTAAGCCAGCTCAGTGCGTGTACATAGTAAGAATATTTTAGGATTGCCAATAATGGGATTGCCAATAATGGGCCCCTGGGTAGATGAAGGCCAAATATTTTGTCAACTGAGTCAAATATCTACCTCCAGAAGTTTCCAAGAGAGGGCATTTCCAAAATATATGAGTATTGAAGGCAGATTCCTCTCAACAATTCCTCCAACATGGACTTGTTTGACTGGTATCTATTTTAGAAAGGATGTGGGGGTTCTGAAGAATCTGAACTATTTTCCACTGGAACTCTCTCCATAGGTTTGCATCGGTGACTTTATGAATTTCTGCGGAGATATTTTTTCCGAACCCACTCACTAATTTCTAATTTCAGCTCCCCTTCCCATTTTTGTTTAATACGGAGGACGTTTTCTTGTTTCATGCTAGATAGTAGATTGGATACCTGTCTTTTTTGTGCCTTCTTTCTTGAATCTTTAATCAAACATTGTTCAATAGGGGAGTCAGATTTCTTAAGGCTATTCCAATTTGGATGGGGGGCAGAAAACTTCTTTTCTGAAGATATTTAAAAAAAAAATAGGATCTTTGTAGGTTAAATTCCTTTAAATGTTTAATTCTTGATGACAATGAGCTGGTGGACAGCTGGCACTGACGACAGACTTGGTCTACAGCCATGCCGGAGGTTCTGTAAGCTGTACTAAATGCTAAGGGTCAGTTTATGGTCTCTCAGAACTAGTTCTAAAGACCTACTGTCAGACCATGTCTGAAATCAAAAGTGTTTATAGTCGATCTGAACGGCCACACTGGAATGCAGATATTTTCAGACAGTCTCTCCTGGAGGAAATTCATAGTGTTGTTATTGAGCTACAGAGTTATGTACAACATCTGGCTCCTCTCTCACCTCTGCACAGCTGGCCAATCACGGTGTCAAGTGGGCGTGAATGTTAGAGCGGTTCGGAAAGACCCCTCTATGCTGCGTGTGGGGGGAGGGGGTTTTGTGTTCTATCCGACAAGCAGTTTGGAAAGAGTATAAATCTGCTTAATGGTAGCATTCATGGTAACATGGTGATGTGTAGCAGGTGCGTTTACCACGTTGACCATCTAAGTTTAACAAGTCATCATGTTAACACGGTGTTGGACATACAGCTAATGTGACCTAAAGATGGTGCTAGAGAAAACTTTCAGTCAAGGTTTACTAACAGCGCCGGAAATGATACATGGGCTCACTACACAAAGGTGGGATTTATGCTTTATGTGAAATATGACGATAAGCTTGAACTGGAGGGTGTGTCACGTGGAAAGTTGATGCTGTCTCCACTAGTTCCAGCCCTCAACATGTAGACTACCAAATGGACTAGGAGAGGTGACTGCCGAAGCGGGGAAGACAACCCCTCGCTGCCTATCGTCACTGTTCTGCGATGTACTGAGGATGGTGTACCACTGTGGCGAGGTCGGAATAGATCACGCGCAGATCAACTCTGTACTCAAATAATTGTTCCAGGTTAGTTGGCTGACTAAAGTGTTCATAGTTCAGTGTTATTTTGATTGATACATTAATCCTTGCAGTCTTGTTTTATACCCATGTAGACTGTGACAAGAAAACCTTCAGGAAAGTAAATAGAGCAAGAATTCACCAAAAAAGGTACAAACTAATTTTATAGATGATGAAAGTTATTGAATTCATGTGAATATGTCCATTTTCACGTATTATACTAATTTCATTTGCTTCTTGCCCACATGCCTCACTGTTCGTCTATTTTGGTGCTAATTTGATGCCAGCTGGACTCGGTTTGATCGTCCTATCTCAGCAACAACATCTTCTTTTAGTTGCAACCTTCATCCACTCATAGTGCAGAAAATAGACCAGAAGGAATGCAGCTGAGAGAAAATACAGGTTCATCAAAACATTGTGTCTTCATTACTTAGATTACAAAAAGGACGATATGTAAGAGTTTCCCCAGGTGCGGACTAAGTAATTAAGGTTTTCAAATACCATGTAAAGGCAAGAAAATAACATTTATAGCCTCATACCAGAGAGTGTGTCTCTTTTTAACTGCCTCCTCTCCTCACTGCTGTCTTCAGTCTTACTCTATCCTACATCTAACTGTCTAGCAGCACCTCTTCATGCATACCCTGCCTTTGCTCACCCACACATGTGGAGAGGGCGTTTTGACATTTCCATGGCTGTGAGGGTGGCACTGCATCGGTATTGTGTGAAAAGAGGCCAAGAGAGTGAAAATATGGCCAGGCAGAGCTCCCACACACAGAGTTTCTGTGGGATATCGTAGCCATGACCTTTCGGTTCCTTCACCGCGGATAAAACCAGCGGTGGTATAGCTGCTGCGATGACGAAAGAACGATGAGAAGCTTTCAGAAAATCCATGTGAAAAAAAAGGACAAAAAAATAAATAAATCAAAGGACCCCTGACAAGATCTGAATAAAAGAGAAGTGCTTTCTTTCAAGACTCACAACCATGTGAGGCGACAACATTAACATCTACTGTTTTTACAATGCACAAATTTAACATTTAACAAGGTTATCCAGCAGAAGTTAGCTCTGCTGCTAGTGTTTGCCAAAGGCATAGGTTTGGTATAGTCCTGACTTAATCCTGTTATACTCATCTTGAATACAAATAATCAGATAAAAACAAGTAACAATGAATATTTCGTGAGGAGGTGCTGTGGGGACAGAGCACAGAAAGAAAGTAAAAGAGAAATCAAAGATATGAACTATTGGGAAACACTGGGAAATACAAATTAAACTATTTGACACCACTCATGTCAAATAAATAAATGAATTAATTACTCATAACATAAATCTAATGGAATGGCAACTGGCAAATATTAGAAAAGGAGCAGATGTTAGAATATTTTTCTGAGCATCACAAGTCCCCCTGAAATGATCCTTGTTATTTGATTCATTCGGTCCAATAACATCTAGAAGAGCTGTGTGATTAAATGATTCTATCCCCTTCATCTGTGCGGAGAGCCAAGAGGAAGTCAACTGGTTCATCAGTGGAAATCTTGTGTACGCAGCTCTCAGCTGGCTCACGTGGAGAAGGACTCTACAAAGCAAACTCTGGGCCCAAGAATGCAGAAGCATGAGGAAGAGTGCACTCTGAGCACATTGAGTGGGGATTAATGGGATGCCATCTTCGAATGGCTTTGAACGGAGCCTCGACAGGGTAAACCAATAGCAAAGCTCATGAGAGGGGGACGGATGTAATCATAGAACTGGAGTCACATTAGCGTAATCGACAAGTGCTAAAGCATCAACACTTGTTTTCAAGCTTTAATCAAAACCAACTTTCATGCCTGCTGATTTCATTTGATGAAACGGCTGAAGCACTTTAAACACTTTCCTCTTCAAAAGCTGATAACCTCTGCCCAGCCTGTTGCAGTTCCTGATTACTGTCCAAACAGGGGAAACACAGGGGCCTCTCTGGAAGTAAGACTATTTTGGAGGTGGCTCCAGGGAGAAGAGGCCAACAGGGTTCATGTTGTGAACTGGTCAGCTTTCATGGGACCACACATGCCTCCAGGTCTCTATCAATCCCCACACTGGTCCAGATGGCCAGTTTTCTGTGGCCTGAAGGGAGAGAGAGGAGGGGGATCATATGTAGTCTGACTCATATGTCTGAATAGTTTTAATATACAAACATCTTATTTACTTTCATTATCTGTTTTTATTGTAAAGGACTTTGTAACTTTGTTTTTGAAAGGTTTCTATGCAAAGTTAGGTATATAAGTATTTGGACGGTGACGCTATTTGTTATTTTGCCTCTGAACCACCACAATGGATTTGAAATTAATCCATCAAGATGTGATTGAAGTGTAGACTTTCACAGCATTAATTCAAGAGGTTTAACCAAAAAAAGCTCATTAACCGTTTAGGAATTACAGTCCCTCATTTTCAGAAAGTAATTGGACAATCGACAATTGATCAGTTTCATGTTCAGGTGTGGCCCGTTCCCTCATTATTTCTTGACAAATTAAGCAAATAAAAGCTCTGTAGTTGATTCAAATGGTTGAATTTGCGTTTGGTTGCTGTTCATGGGAACTATCAACATGCTGTCCAAAGAGGTTTTGTTTCAAATGAAGGAGGCCATCATTCCATGGAAAGAAGAAAACAAACCTATCGGACAGATGGCAGACACTTCAGGACTGGACAAACCCACAATGTGGTGCATCCTTAAAAAGAAGGAATGAACTGGCGAGCTCAGCACCACCAAAAGGCCTGGAAGACCATGGATGACGACTAAAGTGGATGATCGCAGAATTATTTCCTTGGTGAAGAAAAACCCTTCACAACATCTTGTCAGGTCAAGAACACCCTGGAGGAGGCAGGTGTATTATTGTCACAGTCAACAATCAAGAGACGCCTTCATGAGTGTAAATACAGAGGATTCGCCACAAGGAGCAAACCACTGGTAACACTCAAGAACAGAAAGACCAGATTAGACTTTCCCAGAAAACATCTAAAAAAACCTGCTCAGTTCTGGAACAAGATTCCAAAACATGGTGGAGGCAGTGTTACAGGATGGGCATGTATGGCTGCCAATGGAGCTGGGTCACTGGTGTTTATTGATGATGTGACTGCTGATAGAAGTAGCAGGGTGAATTATGAAGTGTATGGTTCTATACTGTCTGCTCAGATTAAGCCAAATGCTGTAGACTGATAGGAAGGTGCTTCACAGTAGAGATGGATAATGAACCAAAACATACTGCAAAAGTAGCCCAAGAGCTTCTCAAGGCAAAGAAATTGATTATTCTTCAACGGCCAAGTCAGTGACCTGACCTCAACCCAACTGAGCCTGCTATTCACTTCCTGAAGACAAAACTGAGGGTAGAAAGACCCACAGACAATCAGCAACTGAAGGCGGCTGCAGTAAAGGCCTGGAAGAGCATGTCAAGGGAGGAAACTCAGCATTTGGTGACGTCCATTGGTTCCAGGCCTCAGGCAGTCACTGACTGCAAAGGATTTTCATACAGGTATTAAAAAAAATTCTTATATTTATAATTATTTTGGTTTGTCCAATTACTTTCAGTCTCTGAAATTGAGGATTAAAGCTGAAAGTCCACACTTCAGTCACATCTTTATGGATACGCTTCAGATCCATCATGGTAATGTACAGAGGCAAAATGACAAAAACTGTCACTGTACAAATACTTATGGACCTAACTGTAAATAAAATTATTATTTTTATTATTATTTTATTAAAACTACAGTGAGCACCTGTTATATGAAAATAATTGTACATGCTAATGCTAATGTTCTGACTACTAGGAATCATTTCTTTTGATTAGAGTGGTGTGTATGGTTCGAAGCTATTTCTCTAATAAACTTGTTTTACATTTAATTTAACAGTCTAAAGCAGGGGGGCTTTTTCATCTTGGATTCAAAATTTAAATTTAGTGTGGCCCAGAGATCCAACAAATGCATAATTAAAGTGTCAGCCTTTTATCAATAAAAGCAATACTTTTTAAAATACATTTTTGTTCGTGACTGAGTTTTCCATATTAATGAGGTAAAACTGATTCTCTTTAAACTTCTGTTAGCATTCTTGATGACAAACTACCACTAGAGTGAGCACAGGAGTTCTTTTGTCATGGAGATCATGGCAGGACATGAGGCAATCCAAGTGCCTCTTGGTTAAAATATTCCCAAAAATATTAAATTCTATGATCCACCAAGAAAATGAAAACTAATCATTAGTTACACGGGTTTGGTCTGACTACAGATTAAAAGTATCCTGCTAATTATCAAGCAGGAACTGAAAACATAACCTCTGGGTGCGGAAAGAAGAAATCTGACTATGGCACTTGAATGCTTCGGTTAACGACCAAACATGAATCACGGGTTGTGTGTCTCCTGATGATGAAGTCCTCATTCTGATAGAGATAACTAGATTAAGGCAGGTCCATGAGAGCTTCAACAGAAACTGTCCTAATGAGTGGCTACCATCGAGGGTCATGTCCTCTGTATTGTTTCTGTGAAGTAACAGCCTGAGGAGTTACAAATATGAATGACGTCGTGGAAACAATTACATAAATGACAAACTGGGTTTTGAAGGCTAATAATGATCATTTTAGACTCTAACTTGTTCTCACGTAGGAAGACAAAATTTAGATAAAATATACCAGTGGGGTCCAAGAGTATGTGACCGCTTAACCATTCACTTTAATGGGAAAGTGGTCTCTGTATTTGATTTCTTGAATAAATGAAGAAATAAAGATTGAAAGATTGACTTTCTTGCGGTGTATTAAGTCCACCTCTTTTAGGGGGTTGAGGTTGTGCTGGGGTTACCTGGACTCAGGACCTCAATATCGCTAAAATCCAGACAACAGCCCTGACAGTTACTCTACGATCAAGCTATCAGTACCCACATAAACATACTGGACATGATACAGCTCGATAATGAGTCAATCCTTTTAAAAGCAAACCATCAAAGAGGCAGTACTCATTTAGCTGCTGTAATAACTGGAATCCTCCTTGGCATGAGGGGCAATTATCAAGCTTTACATAGAAGCTGCGCAGCATAAAAGGGACAAAAAAATGAAAGAGAAGATGAGGGGACAATAGATTTAGTGGCAATGACAAATCCTTTTTTCCCCCACTGCTTTTATTTTTCACAAAAAAAGGTTTTCTTTGAAACAGTCCCATTCTTTGTTTTGCTGTAGCACTGGCTACAGTAAATGTGAGTGTGCAATGATTATAATTATCAAGTGGCCAGGATTCTATTCCAACACTGAAGCTAAAAATATAAAGAATTTAAAAAGTTTTTCAAAAAATCATGAAGCTGTGGCTGATGTCTCACAACCGGGTATATGGTTTTCTTGGTGGTTGATAGTTGATCAGAGAATGACAATAAGGCACGCTTCATTAAAAAGTTGGGGATAAGATTATTAATGCAAATTAGATTTTTTTAAGTATTATGCTGTTGTGATCATGTTGCTTTCCTTTTATCTAGTTTCACTGGCTTGTGCTTCTCATCTGATGTTAATCTTCTTGAAACTGCATCAACATACTGATGCAGCACAACATAATTAAACCCCCAATATGTCACTGTGGATTTAGTTAAAGGACTTGAGAAATCTCCGATCTGTCCAATTACTGTTCTTAATTACTGTTCATGATATAACTGCATGTAACCAAATAAATACTAATTAAACATGTTCAAGATATCTAGCTGTGTTGGCTAACGTATTGAATAACATAAAATCCTGAGCTCCTTCTGAACATTATCTGAAAGAAACTTAACTTATATGCAAGAAAATGAATAAAAAAGCCACGACAGTTGTTAGCAAGTGAACCAACTTAAGCAGCTAGCTTGAAAAACGTTGCCAGCCTAGCTAGCCTTAGGCTGTCTCCTGAAGGGACACATCTCCTTGACTATCTCAGTTATTTCTTGAGTTAGCAGAGAGCTGAAGCGAAAGCGGAAAGTCTGGGGGGTTTTTTTGGTTTTGTTTTCTTTTGTTTTTGTTTTTTAAATTGGAGCTGTAGTTTTTTCTGCGCTCACAAAGGGATCGTTGTGAAACCGGAGCGGATTTATCTTAGAAAATGGAGACTTCAGGAACTTGTTCCCATAACAGTTATAATGTTGTCTTGAGGCAAGAAAACAATGCATTTTGACGTATCAGGACATCATGTTCTGCAATTTTCTTCTTATTTAACTGTCAAAGTGTCTTTGCAAAAACAGCTTGTTCTTAAAATCAAATAACGCCCTCTGTAGCTTCGCTTAACTTTTTGTTACGCTGGCTAAGACACCTCAGGTCGGATTTAGCGCTGTGTGCTTTCTGTAAGGAAGACATTTCCCTCGTCCTCGGGAAACACCTCAAATAAATATCTGCTCTGACAAGCTGCATTTGAATCATAACCACAGCAAGAACAATAAAAATTGTGGTGGAGCTGCCAACAGCATAAGTCTTTCCCAAGTAAGAAGTTTTCTGTAACATAGGAAGTCATCATCAGTGAGCAACCATAAGGAAACTCATAACTGCAAGATCACGCAAGGGGAAAATACAAGGATAACGTCGAGGTCGGATGGAAAACTGGGAAATGACAGCATGATTAGCATTTCCTTAAAATTATTCTTCAGATGTCCAACAAAAATCATGGTCTGAGCAGTTCCTCTTGCTGCTGTTGTCTCTGCGGACAGATTTATAATTGGCAGCTGTTTGAAAAGACTGAGGAGGGGGAAGGAGAGAATTAAGTGTCTCCAAGATGACGGAGGAGAGGAACAGGTAGGCTCCTCGTGGGTAGAAATCAGCGCTGCACTGGTAGGTGCATGCCAAGTCAGGCACTGAGTCCCACCTCGCCTCATCTGACTCTCATCTGTTCTAGTTATATGCCAGATTCTCTGCCTTTAGCCTTTATCACGCTTTTCCCCTTCTTTCACTATTCTCCTCCTCGCTTCCTTCTCAAGGTCGTCTCTGAAAGAATAGCTTTGTTACTTGATGCATGTTTTACTTTCTTTGTCAATATTCCATTGCAGTTTTTTCCTCACTGTCCACGTGTTCCTTTTGCTCCACATTTCGGCCTTTGTCTCTATTACTCTCATCCCCCTGCTGTCTGTCTGTCCTCCACGCTTCCTCTGTTATGTAGAATGAATGTTTTAATTCCAGCTGAATACTACATATCTATGTTCCTTGTTAAAGCAGTAAAAATCTGCTGTGCCCTGGAAAAGCTTTTGTCTTCTCCTGTTATTTGTGAAGTTGTGTATACAAAATAAGTGGCTTCCCAGCATAACAGCATGGAACAAAGCATCGTATTAGTGCCTTCTCATCTGCTGCAGGCTAATAAGCAAACACATTAGTATGAGCAGAGTCTACATTGGTGAAATAACGAGGCATGCTGTCAACTACAGATGTTTCTCTTCGATTTAAAGCACATTTACTTAGAAATCCTTTGGCCCTCACTCCCCCTGCTCCTGCATTCGCTTGTTCCTTTAAATAGACTCCATTTTTCACTCCATTACAGATCTATGTCTCTGCTTTTAAAGCTGCAGTATAAAGCTTTCCTCACAATAAAATAACAACAAATAAACAGGGTCTGTTTACCATTATAAGACTGGAAGACAATGTCACAGAAATTGCTGAAATACAAGATGTTTTGGGATGTCTATCATTTCACATAACTGCAAGAATGGGCCAGTGATGAGCTGGGGAGTGTGAGAAGACATGTTTTATGGGTTTCAACATTTTCTCATCGATCCATCCATCCATTTTCTGCTGCTTATCCAGTGTCTGGTTGCAGTTGCAGCAGGATAAGAAAGGCAGCCCAGACGTTCCCTCTCCCCAGCAATGTTTTCCTCCTCTTGGGGGATCCCAAGGGATTCCCAGGCCAGATGAGATATTTAATATCTTTCCATTGGTTCTGGTTCTACCCCAGGGTCTCCTACCATTTGGACGTGCCCAGAAAACCTCCAATGGAAGGCACCCAAGAGGCATCCTAAAATCACATGCCCGAACCATCTCAACCAGCTCATTTTGACATGGAAGAACAGATCTGAAAGCTTTGCCTTTTGGCTCAGCTCCCTCTTCACCACAACAGTCCGATACAAAGCCCGCTTCACTGTTGACGCCGCATACTACCCTCACTCCTGAACAAGGCCCCAAGATACTTAAACTCTTTCAGTTGGGGCATTTTCTCATAGAACAAAATTTAAAAAAAATAAAACAAAAAACAAAAAAAAACTTCTTCCCAATGTTTGGTTTGATCTGAATTCCATGTATGCTGTGATTATTTCTGGCTGGACCGCAACAGTGGGGCCAGCCCTATAAACGTGAATGTCCGAAAGTACCGCGAACAGTTTTCATTACATCATTATTATAATTTAGGGCCTTTGTTGCTAGATTTACCGACTTTTCAGACCCTTTAGTGACTTTTGCAGAAAAGCACCCAGCAACAAAACTAGTGACTTTGGACAAACCTTAGCCACTTTTCGTAGAAGAGAGTCACCAGTATTACCCTCAAGGGTGAGGTCAGGCTCTCTCTCTGCACACAAACCTCTCTATGCGTCTCATTCAACTGACAGCATGGTAGCTGACACAGACTTGAATGAGCTTCAGACTCTCTCTCTGACTGATCATTTTACAGGTAAATATACCTGAAATCACAGCTCAGCCGTCGTCTTTAACTTATGTGTCTGGTGATTTTATCAGACGACGTTGTGGTTATAAAACCGGGATTTTAGCAGCAGAGCAGCAGCTTGGAAATGTCTTGGAAGTGACTGCTGGTTAACATCTCGTCTTAATTGGCCACGTCTCAGTCACTGTTTCAATTGTTCCGTTGTCTGAAAACAGAAACAGAAAATCATGTAGATGAGAACAGCTTCATTGTGAATTCAGCAGAGTTAAAATACTGTATATGTGAGCACAGAGAGCAGGAGAGAAACAAACGGATAAAGGGCTGAAACCAGCTGACGCTAGGCTGAATGCAAATACGATGTCATGAAAACACTAATTAGCTCATTATGTCATCTAGAGACATTTAGCGACTTTTCCAGCAGGCTTTAGCTACTCTCCATTGTTTACAGCGGTTCCTCAACACTTTTCAACTACGCCTACAATTTCCCACATTGAACATACGTGCTCCAGCCGTATACTAGGTTTTGACCCAGTCCTGTTTAATGTGGACCCCGAGCAGAGAAGATCTAACGGTAAAAGAATGAAGAATGGTGCACAGCATTTTGCAACAACCTTTAAAAGATGTTTGGTCCTGTTTGCCGAATGTGTTGGAAATGTACCCAGATGATGCAGAAACATAAAAACAGCACACTGGACAGCAATCAGTGCACTATGAGATGCATTATGCACCATCAGACACAGATTTTAACTTCTAACCTTCTGTTGCGATATTTGATAATTCCTATAAAAAGATGCACTGAACGGCATTAGTTACCATTGTTATACAACATGATGATCATGTTGATGATCCAAACTATTTCATTTCATTTTGTGCTGGGTTGTGTCTACAACAGCAGAAACAATAGAGGAGAGCAGAAAGAGAACAGATATATAAATTAGTTAAATGCACTACACAGGTGATTTAAATTTTGTCTGATTAGAACTCTACATGTTTCTTTTGTAGATTAGAGATTCTGTCCAGTAGTCCACAAAGAGTCTTTTTAAAAAGGTTGGGTTTAAGAAATGATCACTCCGAACAAAAGGTTGCACCTTTGTTGTTTTATATGCATATCAATAGGAAGGAAATATAAAATCTGAAATGCAGAACTGAACTAAGTAATCTCCCTAAAGAAATGAGCAATAGTTTCAAATATTTTGAAACTTCACAGATACAGTATATATCGTGGAAGCCACGCAGTTATCGTATCTACTTAGGAAGATAAATGGTCCTAATGTTAGTAAACAATCTCTGAAAATGTCATAAGAACCTAGTGGATATTATGTTATTCTTCAATATGGTCATGTGGCAGAGAAATGCGAATGTTTTGAATAAAAGGAAATTTCAGAGGATAAAGTGAATTATAAAGAAGTCCCAGAAGCAAAAAAGTTAGAAATCCAAATTAAATATGAAGACTGAAGCTTTCCAGACTAAGACTAAGTGCTCCTTCCCCACTTTGCACTTGCTCTTTGAGTTTTTACCCTCAGGAGGTGGGGATGCTATAGACAAGTATGAACCACCAAAAATGTGTACAGCAAGTTCTTCTGCAGGTAGGATGCTGAACACATACCCTACTTTAATCTGCCCCTCTTCTCATTTTGTCAACAACTCATGTTGTTGGTTGATACTCTTACGAAAAACTCACACGGGTACTTGTAAGAGCTCCTGTCTGCAAGGAATTATGAGTTTTTCATTGTCCACAATTCAACCCAACCTATACTATACACTATAGTTATAGTATACACTGAAGCTGTATGTCATTGGTAATAAATCTGTAGGCCTGGACATACGCGCATGTATTTTGTTCAAATATTTCCTTTAAGTTAAAGTTAAGTAATTATTTCTTTGATTCATTTTAGTTCAATCTGACAATATGTTCAAAAGATACCCAACACATCTGCCTGTCTAGTTTTATTCAGCATTTTAGGGTGAGATTCGGTCATTGCAACACTTGTACACAGATGAGGTATGAATAGTCTTACAGCGGAAAGCTCTTAAATATGCGACATATGGACATAAATCTCTTAACCCTGATGTTGAATCCCTGTCTACAATGAATGAGATCACAATGTTTGCCCATATTCTCTGTGTATGTGTGAGAGGCTTAAGCAGCTCAGATTAATGCTGGTTTAAAATTCAACCTTGAATGTTGATAATGCTGCAAAAAGGTGCTTCGGGGAGCAATTGCTTATTATTTGAGGGGATTTCCATAATCTAAAGGCTAATTATGATGTCGTGGATTCATCTGTATCTGACTGCTCAATACGGCTGATGGACGGCGAGCGCTGAGATATTGATCTGGGATGGTGAAGGTTACTGCCATCAATCAGTTGCTATGCTTCTCTCTGTTTTTGTGCCAACTCGCACATTTAACCAAATCTTGTCTCTACTTTGGCCTCAACTTGAGGCTTCTTTCTTTCTTTCTTTCTTTCTTTCTTTAAATTTACTCATTCTGCACAGGCCAAGGATTACCACCCCTCCTGGAGAGAACACAGTGAGGTGAGATGAGGTGAGGCTTAATCTTGTGAATGTTCACAACAGATGCCATAGTTCTCAGTAATCCCCATGGCTTCCTCCTGGGAACTTCCTGTGCAGCAGGACTTACTGTGGCTGATATCGGGCGCATCGCTCCATCCCTTTCCCCAGGGACTCAGGCTTCGTAACCGGCCCATGACAGAACTAAGATGTTCACTGTGGGACTACTACAGCTGATAGTGGAGATCCCTCAGGGATCTCGGGGACCTTTGGCAAGGTCGGAGCCTCAGAGGAGGAGGACTTTTGGGACATGTTGCAGGGAACACCAGGCACCTCTTTTCACAAGCTCAGCCCCTGTGGTCCTGCAGCTACTGCAATAGCGCTCAAGCTCGGGTGACACTGTACGATTATATTACACTTGTGTTTTGAGTTAACTCACACGTCACATTTCAATCACCCCTTCCACACGGGCAAAATTTATAACTTCTATGCTCACACTGGACGACGTGGGTGCTCACACTGAATGCAAACATGGAACCCAGGGTCACTTTTTGTAACTGACCTGCTTTCTATAGTGTAGATCTTCTGACAGCAACAATGAGGAAAACTGGATCGAAAGAGCTGCTCAAACTGCAACACACCCAACCAAAGTCACTGAACAGCCAGAAATCCATCTGATCATCAAACACCCGGATATGGGCAATTAGTTAGCCCTTGTAATCTGCCCTCTAATTTAACGTCAGACAACAGCACATATTGGGATTAAAAATAAATCTTAATCTGCAAAGTGTCTGACCGTCTTTAGACATTCTTCTACCTTCAGGAATAAGGGGACCCCAGAGAGAGTCTGAGGACATCTCTAATAGGTAGAGAGAAAGGTCTTACGACACGATAAAAGGTTCAAAGTTTACATACTGTATGTAACCATGGTTCTCTGAGGAATGCCTTGAATTTTGTTCAAAGTTCAGCAAAAGTGTATGTTTATTTTGTGCACAGCCACTTCACAGGTGGTTTGTCTTAAAGTAATAATCCATGTCACCTGACCCCTGTGAGCCAATCTCCATTCATATGGAATATGTAAAAGAGGTGATATAGTCAGACAGCTGGGGTAATACATGCAACTAATTAATTCTATTTTACCCATAACAAGCTAACTAGCTTTTCAATCTAGCACTGCAGTTTACAATGATGACAAATTCTTCTTGATCTCTTCTCTGTAATCTTGGGTCCTTGGACTCAGACGGAAATAGATCGAAGCAACGTCTAATTTTTAGTTGCGATTTTGCCGACTGAAATGATAACAGTCGCTGGCAGATTTAATCAGCTGTAGCTAACCAGCTAACCAATGTAGCGCTGTGAGTATGAAAAATGTCTCTGGCTGGCTTTAAATACGTGATGTCATGCTAACTCGGTGCTATTTAAGAATGTCAAAACATTGCAGCTAAAGCTTACAAGTCCCTGGTTTAAAGTCAGCTCTCTCGTTGAGGACAAGGAAAGCAGAGGACGCTCCCATTGTGCTACACTTTTTACACCTCACTTCCTCTAGCTTTGGAATTGGATTACACTTCTTTGGGGGAAGGAGTTGAACTCCTCCTGAGTGCAGAATGGAGGGGTGATTATGGAGGAAGTTGAACCAAACAGGCATGAAGAGCAAACTGCTCCCTCAGTAATGTCTTCTCACCTGGCAGAGGATCCTCACCAATCATCCCCACACAGTTAGACTGCTCAGTCTCTAATATGTTTGTTCCATCCTATACCATGGCTCATTACGGGTCAGAATTTGTTGATTCATTAGTTAGCACGATCAGTCACTTGTTACCGACTGTAATCAGGATGTGTGGTCTGGCGCAAAAAGATAGGGAGCACACCATTTTAGGTGTGTGTGTGCAGGTTAAAGTGTGTGTGCGTTTGCATGCTCTTTTGTACTTCCAGAGGCAGATGGTTGAGGGGGATGTTGATGCAACGTTGTGTGTCTATATGCGTGCGTGCTTTCGGATCATTGGTGGGGAGGTTTGCAGAGGCGTTCAGGGAGGTTCTGCCTGTTTGTTTGATTATTGAGTGACAGGAAGCTCAGGAGAGATGTGCCTCGCTAGTTCAGCTGGCGCCTCAGGGCTTCAAGGTCGACAGGATTAGCATTTTAAAACCTCTGCTACTCAGATCTGACAGAGGAGAGAGGCGGTGCTGTGGCAGCAACCTGGCTATTTCAAAATTGGATCTTCTTCCTACTTTCAGCTCCTCCTCATCTCTTTGAAATGTGTTATAGATAGGGAGCAGAAGTTTACCTGTCTCATTACACCACATCACACAGTGGAAACAGGATGGCTCAGACTCACAAGAAACTATTGTATGGTTATATAGCTTTCCATGCTGCACTTTAATTCAAAGATTTAATTCATTTTTGGTTTGCTGGACAGATTGCACAGAAATGTATAGAAATATTAGGGCTCAGCCAAACCTTTTCTGAGTAATATACCTCGTGTGATAAGCTGTTGTGCCTCAAGGACGAACAGTGGAAGACTATTAACAGCCCCAACTGCACGTTTGTGAAAAGGACCTGTACAGTACAAAGCCACATCCAACGCATTCTGGGTGTTGAACACATCTGGAATATAAACTAAACAGGAGCTGATCTTCACTTTTGCTGCTGCAGGATGTTTGAAAATGCCCCACTTAATAAACACTTACGTGATTACTGGAACCAAAGCAAAGACATGACAGAGCCATGGTACACAGTGTGATGTAGCTGTGTCCATTCTACATAACCAGACGGGTTGTTTTTTTTTCAGTCATCCAACTCATGCGAATGCCCGAACAGATGAACTTCAGTTTTAATCTGTAAAGCTGTCTACGCCAGCCACATGGCAGCTTGTGCTTCCAGAAATCTTCCATGGACCCCAATTTCAGAAACAGGGCTGTAACTAGCAGAGCGGTGAGTTGAGGCCATGGATGTATTTAGAGAATTTGATACCATGCTCCAAAATGTCACCCCATTCATTCCTATCAAAGTTGCTTACTGGGCGAATTCACCAAAAATATGTTTTAGGCTTCCATGCGCTTCCACATTTTTGGGCCCACCGAGCACGCTACTCCAGCTGATTGCACCTTAGAAACTTACCCACAAACATGATTGTCATAAAATGATTTAATCTCGTGGCTCTTCTAGACTTTTTTTTTATTCATAAATGGAGAAACGAAGCAGGAGGGGCCCCTTCGTAACTCTGTAAAAAGTAATAAAAACATTTTGACATATGAGATGAGTGAAAACAATGAAAAAAACTTAACTTGACCGTTTTACAAGTCTGAATTTGTTATGTACTTTTCATTACATAAGTTAGTTTTAATTTAAGTTAATTTCTGAGAAATCATGTGTTGTCCGTCACTTTGGCATGGCTGTGTAAATACTACAATACCCATGAGCATCAGCCTATGTTGACTCTCAGTGGGATCTGCAGTAGTAGACACCCTCTCTCATTACTGGTAAACACTTGAATTGATGTTTAAATGAAAACATATTAATCCATATCAGTTTTCCCTCATTTTTTCCAGAGGAATCACCAGCTCCCCCTGCTCTTTGCTAACTCCACTGTTCGTCTAGGGCCTAATCCGTCCTACAAATAACGTCACCAGCTGCCACCTTCCGCCTGGACACGATCCCTCACAGACTTCTCACCCACTTCTGCAAAGTTGTATTAGTTGGATGTGAAACAAACAATAAAAACAATGCATCGGATGGTGTGAACAGAGTGTAACAGTTGTGTTTGGTGGGGCACCTCACCAAACTACAATCAAACTGCCAATTAAAACATAAATACAGCAGCTGCCTGGCCAAGTTTGTGGTGCAGATCTGACCCATACTGCAGGTCACCATTTGAACAGCCTGCCTTATAACGTAAACCTATCAGTCTCATGAACAGGGAGTGGATCCAGCTCAGTGAGAGAATTGAGGAAGACAAACTGCTGTGACTGTGCAGTAAGTGTTAACAATGACTGAACTGGAAAAACTACATTCGAACAACTGGAGTCAAATGTACCCTTGACACAATGTATGTGTGGAGGAGAAAGGTGGCTCATTATGGCAGCAGTGTAAGGTCTGGTTGTCTCAGACAATACCTGGGGAAAAAAAAAACAAAAACCTGTACACCATGTATAGCAGCTGAATGGACATTGTCCGTCTGTTTGTCTGGTTGTTACAAGTGAAGTGAACGAGTGATTTTTTCACGGTCAAACCATCTCGACAGTGGAGAGTAAGTCAGACAGAAACCAGAAATAGACCACGAAGGCTTGATTTGGATTTTAGTTTCTAATAATAAGGCTATTGATTGAGTGTTAACCTGGGAGCAGAAAAAGACATTGTCTCATGGGGGTTAAAACTCCTAAACTCAAACCTGATGTTGCAAAATAAAAAAATATCAATAGGAGACAATTTATTACTACGCCTTGTGCCAGATGAAACCTCAGTGCGTTTAACACATTTGTATCACGAGAATGTTATTTCTCTAGTCATTTTAGGCACATTATGGAGCTTTTAGAATTTCTTTTTAGATCAAGTTCAATCAAAATTCTTAAGGGAATTCCAAACAATATAGTAATTGCAAGGAGCTAATTAAAGGACTGCTTGTGGCCAGATGTATTGATTATGAACCATCTTGCAAGGGCTGCTGAAACGTTGAGTAGAAGTTAATGATTCACACTGAGAATCACAATAACATCAATAAGCTTCATAGAAATGTAATTAATAACAAACCAGCGTTCTCTGAAGGATTTCGATAATCATTTTCAGCTCTGTAGAGCTAATTTCATACAAAAAGGCTTTATATAATGCATGAAAAACATGAAACAGGGAAAACAGTTTAATACTGCATAAAACAATGAAGGCAGGTCTTATTTGGAAGGTTTTTTTCCAGCTCTTTGGTGCAGCGTAAGGCCTTGTTGAGACCAACTTGACTTGCTTTGCCTAGATCCTGCTTCTCGTTCCTCCTGGTTGTCCGTCACAGTAACGGCTCTACTGTCTGTCTGCTGCTGGGTGTGACTGTTTTATTACACACTCAGTTCCGCCAGCGTTTCGCCAGCTCCGGAGCAAAAATAACGACGGCAGCATCTCAATGAAAGAAGGCAGAAGATTATTTGCACAGTGGAAAGGAAACCGTATTTTGCTTCAGCAATGGAAAAGCGGTTGCCAGCAGAGACAACCCGTTGTTCATAGGGCTGCAGAACGGTGCCCTTTATCCAAAGGCTCAGTGAATCCATACGTTACCTTCAAGGAGCCTGTAAATCAGATTCATAAAACGTAAGAATAGTAGGAATAAATATTCAGTTACAGGATTTTCCAGGGCAGACAGTTGAGATATTGGTCTACAACTGATAAAAAGGTGAGTTAAGATTTACTTGTATCAAAGAGCTTTCGAGCATTTTGTACCTCCAAGCCAGACATCTGTGTAAAGCTTAATGTCTGATTACCAACTTCTAGGTTCACGGAGTCACTATTAACAGGCTCCAGAAGGTCAAGAGGTCCACAGCTCTTTTCTGTTGCCCACAAGTGGCCAAACGGATCAGTTACTGCAGGTTTGAGAGAGGAGCAACTGTGCATTTACTGTGGAGTTCCCTGAACAGCAGTCAGTCTGACTCGAGATGCTTCAGGAATGACCTCCATATTGTCCCGACCAGAATGGCGCGAGTCCGACGAAATGCCTCAAATTGCTCCTTAATATTACGAGGATTTATTTTAGGTAACTGTCCGAAAAAATAATCCGCATTGTGATGACAAACAGCAACAGCACTGCTCTATTTCATTCAAGTTGGTTATGAACGTATTTGTCAAGACTGCAGCTGGACCTCATTTATCATGAGTAGGGAAATGACAGCTGGCCAGACACAGATGTTGACAAATGTTGACTTTTATTTGTAAGACAAATGATTCTGGTAGAGACTAAAAAGGAGAAAATTACATTGTGATTGTTGAAGTAGGCAGACCTGTCAGATTCAGGTATCTCCACTGACGTTTTCCCAGAGAAGTAGATTTTCTGCTCATGCTAAAATTTCACTGAAATGAAAGCTATTTTGGCAAAATACCCCCCCACTTAAGATTTTTTTTCATGCCTGACAAGTGACTGGCATCAAATAGATTCTACAGCATTTTCCATGACATATATTGCAGTCATATATTAAAAACTCAAGTCCTTTAAAGTTGTAATCCTTAAAATTTCAGTCCCAGAAATACAAGAGCAACTCGTGTATTTTTAATAAAGAGGCGAGTCATTAATAATTTTCCACCTCCGTCTGATTTCACACGGCGTTAGTTTCCTCTCAAAAGCAGGACCCAGCAGAAGCAGCGGGCGACCATGGCGAGGAGTCCTCGTTCCATTACTCCTCCGCAAAGAAGGACGGATGTGAAAGATCCTGAAAATGACCATGTCTGGTTATAGACCACATTTGATGATCAGCGCCAACCTCAGTGACCATCACACTGTGTCATGCGATTCCTTCACAATAAGAGCCACCCTGCGTTTCACCTCTTGCGCCCTTTAAATGTGAAGCAGCAGCGGGAAAAAAAAAAAAAAAAAAAGAAAAGAATTGGGGTTAGCATCAGCAGCACTTTAGTCCAGCTCTTGATATCAGATCACAAACAGAAACACTGGGTGACATGTCGCATCGTTTTTCTGTGAATCCCTCAGTGTGGGACGGCCAGAGTCCACCTCTAACCATGAACACTACCATAGAGTCAACTATAGGATGGCTATTGCTGAAAATAGTATTAAAAGCAGGGTTTGATATCATTAAACTTAAAATTATAACTGACAGCAGAAAAACAGAAAAGTAACAGGAAGTCACTCGGGTATTGTCTGTGGTCGCTGGACTCGAACACGCTTCCTCTTATTTCCCACAGACCTCGTTTCCACTGAGCTATTTTCATTCAGACGTTTTCCCGTCTCCTTCTAATCCTAAACCCAAATACGCTTCTCTCACTTTTGTGTTCTGAGTGTGGCATTTGCATTTTAACACACCATTTCACAACATTTCATCAGACCAGGATGGTTTTGTTGGTGCTGCTCACCTACAATACAGGTGCCTTCAAACAGTCAGGTATGTGCCTGTTATCTGTTTCTTTGCGGGGTCGAATTCTTCTTACATACATGTATTTTCGTGCATTAGCATTCAGTTATCGTAATTAATGATACAATTAATGCTTATCATGTCTGTGGCGAGGGCCTTTAGCAGCTCAGTGCCTCAGGCTTTCTATCATGTTGCTGCAGAGCACAGAAGGCAGGAAGTGTGGAAATGATAAAAGCAAACTGTACATCAGAGCAGAGTGGCTAGTATTTAGTAAGATGTCAGGAAGAGGCGCTCATTCTGTGGCTGCTGCTCAATTACAAAACTCAAACCAGGAGCAGAATAAAGCTATTAAATGCAAGTGGTCTATTGTGAGTGTTGAGAGGACAATTTGAGGGCACAAAAAAAAAAAAAAAAAAAAAAGTCATTCAAAAGGGAACTAATGAAGTAGCGTTATGGTACCAACGCCTAAATTGATGTAAACTGAGCAGAAATGAGTTATTGATGAGTACCGTTCGAAATTTGAGGTAAAAAAAAAAAAAAAAATTACCGATAATCAAGTCATGGAAAATGCGTGAGCAAACATTTGGCCCTTTAACGAGTAAGAGAATTACATTTTTAATGTAATTTGTCCAACTGCAGAACAGCACTACGGTCAGTGGGGGAGGAAGAAATCCTGTTCCTGTGTTTGATTTCATATTATTTGTATCGAGCGGACTTGATTGATGAAACACACCTTTCTTGTTGAGCTTATTTGTAATTCAGCGAGTTGATCACTGCAAGATCACATTGACCAAACAGTGTCACAGCTGATGGAAGCAGCACGGGCACACGAGCAGGGTGGTGCTGTGAAGTAGCTTTTAACAAGTAGGAGCAGGCCAACAGGTGAACGGGCGGATGAACAGAGACTGGACGCAACACACAGGAAGCTGGTACACCAGGAACACAAGCCGCTACCAAACACACCGGAACAGAACCAGGAACTAAAAGCAGCACATGAAGAACCGGAGGGAAAATACACGGACGGACTGACACGGAGCAAGGGGCCTAAAACACGCAAGGCAGGCAGGGGTAGTTGGGAAACAGGTGAAACACATCAGGGCGGGGCAATCACAAAAGGCAGGAAGTAAAGCAACAAACCGGCGCACGAGGGAGTCATTTCAAAGTAAAACGGGATATACAGAG
Source organism: Xiphias gladius (assembly GCF_016859285.1). NCBI lineage: Eukaryota > Metazoa > Chordata > Actinopteri > Istiophoriformes > Xiphiidae > Xiphias > Xiphias gladius. The sequence goes on along the minus strand of NC_053400.1, from coordinate 34,184,533 downwards.
AGTCCAAAGAGTCACACAGGGCAGATCGCGACACACATTTGATCCCAATGTCACAAAGAAAAATTAATTCAAGTTTAATAATTTACATCAGGTGTAAGATCAGCGCCTGCGGCTTATCCTTATCTGGAACTACTGGTCCAGCTCATCTCTCGTCATATTTTTCTCATTTAATTTTATTTTTTTTTGAATTCACATTGATTCCACTTTTCCTCTTCCTCCATCCTGCCACAGCAACCAGTGCGGACAGGTCATATAGCAAAGAAGAATATTAGAACGTCTGCAGCTCGAACAAAACCAAACTGTCAGTGCGAGGTGCCCTGACCGCTGAGCCTGCATACAAACACCGCTGTGTAATTTACATCTTAAAACATATTTCTGTGTTTATTCTGCTGATGCTGGAGGAAAAAAATGTCCAATACTACATATTATTTTTCTCTTTAAAATGTATGCTGTCCCTGACAGCACTGATTGGAGATAAAGAAAAAAGGTGTGTGATTCAACAGATGTTTATCTCTGCCAGGTCTTTTCACTTTCAGTGTCAAATAAGTGGCATTTTCCAAACAGGCCTCTTTTCATTGCAGCTGGGGTTTTAATGAAGGCAGCTGTTTGGGGCAGACCGGAGGCATTTGACTGAAATGTTAGTGGCCCACCCAGCATCGCTAACGAACAGCAAAGCTACATATCCACGGGGTTGCCGAGGTCGTGACGGTTGTAACCTGCCATGGAACGCCAATTACCGGCTGAGTCAGCTCCACATCCAGTAGGTTACTGAGGTAGGAACGCGAGCTACCAGGCTCGTCGAATGAATGGCCTGGCTCGTCAAGAGGACGGCTCGCAGAGATAGCGCCAGCCTCTCGTTTACCGCTTCCCGATGCTGGAGTCTCAATTACCAGCGCCGGCTTATCATTGGCCAGATCAGCAGCTGCAGAGACTTCTCAGCAGTCTTAATCGTGTCCCTTACCTTCACCACAGTGAAGGTTAGAGGCTCAGTACAAAACCTGAGGACCGAAATGACCCACCAGACATGATGCTCAGTGCCCCGAAGGTGCAAAAGGAAGTCGTGTGTGACTTGTGAGTCGTTGAGGTCACATGAGTCCCGGTGTGGACGGGTGTTCAGCTGTCTGGGGAGGGAACTTAGAACTACATTGTAGGTGGCGTCTCAGCCCACCTCCTCTATTTAATAACGGTTGTTCCAGATTAACTAAGATGGCTTCTTTCACTCCTCTCTCAAACCATCGGTCTTCTCTGTACATCAGCGTCTTGAAAAGAGAGTCCTTTGTCCTTAAGATGCAGGTGGACTGCCGAGTCCTGACCTGAGGAACTGGCTCTCCTGTGTTGTGCCACGCGCTCATGTAGCGGTTGTTTAGTTTCCCCAGTGTACAGGTCAGCGCATTCCTCACTGCGTTGGACTGCGTAAACTACGTTGCTCTGCTTGTGCCTGGGTATTTTGTCCTTAGGGTGGACCCGTTTTTGCCTCAGTGTTACTGGGCTCGAAATGCACAGGGATGTTATGCTTGTAGAAGATCGCAAACCTTCGGTGAAATGGAAAGAGGTGGTAGTCGGGCAGAGGTCACACCAACTCGAGACAAGGGACACCAGACTGTGGGCTGAGCTGTCTGACATTCATCTCCCAGAAGTCACACTCATCTCGGCTGAACAGTTCTTCCATCTGCTCTTCCTTTCTACACAGCGGTGTCGTACAGGATGGGTCTTTAACAACTTACTGTAACAAACAGTATGGACTCAAGATCCTGAGCATATGACTATTTTCCACCAAATATTGGAATCCAAACATTAAAACAACCTATGTCTGGAGTGAGATATTGGCTCAGTATTGCTGCAAATACAGCTAATGAATTTGATTGCCTGTAATACCAACTTCATCTGCTCCTCTCCATCACTGCCTTCCTTCCAGCGCAGAGCTTTAATCATGTCTGTTGTACTTCAAACAACACACCGCTCAATTCAAACCTTCAGTCGAAGGATGTAATTTACCTCTGCAGAGAGCTCTCTCCAGGAGACAAAGATATGGCAACACAGATTCTTTTATGCATTTCCTTCATCTTGAAAGCTTTTAGTATAATAATATATAGGCTTGAATATAGTAAGACTTGTGTACACCATGAATACCTTAGGGTTGGTTTTCGATGACTGGTACGAGTTGATAACACACACACACACACACACACACACACACACACACACACACACACAAAGTTGAGAGTCAAATTGATCTCTTTGTGTCTTTGGCATGAAGAAGTGTTCAAAGCATTCAGGTAGTTCTGCTAAACACCAAATACATGAATCTGACAAAATTTAGAATAGTATTATTCTAAGTTTTGACTGTCAGTCTTGGAGTTTTAGTATGTAATCATTACGTTTGCATTTCCTTTCATTTAAAATAAAATCTTCCTTTATTAACTGTGCTGTAGGTATCTTGATTAAAAAAAAAAAAAGTCACAGGAACAAAGGCTCTGCCAAAAAACACATCCACCCTGTTCAGCAGATATGGAGTAATTCACTTAAATGTCCTGCTGTGTTCAACCAACAGTCCAGAGGCCCAAGATATTTGATTTATTAGAACAAAAACATCAAAAAGGAGCAAATTCTCAAAAATGAGAATCTAAAACTAGAGGACATTTGGTATTTTTTCTTGAAAAATGCCTCGTCGCCAATTATTTTTCTGCCGACTGATTAATGGAGTAATGGTTGCAGCTCTATTGTTGCTGTTCCTATCTGCTTCTCTTCCTCAACCACTTCTTTCCGCTGGACTTCAGAATGAATCCTTTCAGTGCAACACACGCTGGCCACATCATGGAATGCAGTCTCATTTGTCAGTCCACTGGATGCATCGTAAAGAGGAAGGGGTCAAGGTAAGCTAGCTGGAACGTGCATATTTGAGGAATGGATGTGATCAAATTAAAGCCTGTAAAGCTGATGCTCACCAAGACGCTGCTGGTATGTGGGGGTTTATACACAAAAAACAGGGACGTGTTTTGATGCACATCCCATGCTGCCGGCTACAAAGCCTTGAGGAGCCGATCGCTCGCAGCAAATGAATACTTGACAAATCGCCGGGTTCAGTGGTTCGGCACCGTGAACTCACTTCAGCGTTAAATTGATTTGGACGAGGCACTTGTACTGTAGCTTTGTTAAACATCGTCATCTCGAGCTGAGGAGTGCAGAGGGAAGAGGAGTTCAAATATTTAGAGGTGGAAAATACAAATCTCTTCTGGAGGATTTAATATAGTGATTCATAGTCACTATCCGTAGCATGTTCATTTTTGTTTTCTAAGATAGGACATCGAGTCACTGTTTAAATGCATTTCAGTTCACACATCACTGAAGCTCGGGACAAAGATGCAGATTAGCCGAGACCTACAAAGACTAAACAAACAGCTCAAAAAGATGGTTTCCACCAACGCTGACAGTCAGGAAGGAGCATCAACCTTACGAATGGCTGAATACACTAGACAACACACTGAACCGCAGCTCAGTAACCACTCAGATTCTGGACATAGACGACTCTGTAAACCCACAGAGAACGCCCACTGTTCTTATATCTAAACAAACATGGACGACAACCAGCAGCTCGTACTGTTTCTCTGCAGAGACGTTTGTGGTGGAAAGGCCAAAAAAGGAGGAAATAGCTCGGAGTTTGCCGAGATCCTGGACGGAGAGCCGTGTAGGACTGTAGAGCCAACAGAGGCAACCGGAGCTGAGTGAACTTCGTAAAACTAAGCTAACTTCACGCAAAGTCGTTTATTTTCCGGTACGTCTCCCTCGATGACACACACACACACACACACACACACACACACACACACACACACACACACACACACACACACACACACACACACACACACACACACACACACACACACACACAAGGGACGTCATCGGTCACAAATAAACATGTTTAAAAAAATGTTTATGTGAACGACTGGATCTGAAGACTGAAGATAAGTCTTTGCATATCACACACTACATGATTTTATCTGTCAATGCCAACAACAACTGACCCAGACTGGAACAGACCTTGTCCAGCTGGGTCCCAGCAGTCGTCAAGCCCACATCATATTCAGACATCACACCTGAGCTTACAATGTCGCTTTCATTTAGCCAATGATTTCATTAGTGAAGATGGTTCTAAAAATCTGTTTATTTTCTGAACTCCTACAAACAAACACTTACATGCAGTGGCAACCCCAATCAGATGGTTTTGAAATGGGCCAAATTACTTATTCTGCTCTTGAATTTTCTGATCAATCACTTGAAAGAAACATAATCCTCCTCATCAGTTTCTTCTGACTCAGTTTCAGGGTTTGTTGTTCTGAAAATCCCACGATTCCAAAGAAAGTTCTGCTCAAATAAAAATCTTCATTCAGTGACACAAAATGAAGCCTGAAAGGGAAAAGTAAAAGGGAAAAGCCAACCATTTATTATCAGCCAGCTCGAAAACAAAAAACAATGCAACACTTTTACATAGAGGTTGCTTAAGATACTATAAAACATTGTCTAGAAAATTAATGATTCAACAATTTTGTCCTTTTGACACAAGACAGTTATCAAAAAAACAAATAGTTTCAGGAATACAAGGAATTTGAGGGCTTAGGGTATTAAAATGAATGGATTAGACTGAGTGTAACATGGTCCAGGGCTTCTGAAGACCTGAGAACGCATTCAAGGGTTCGGTAACAGTCGGACAGGAATGACGTGTTCCAGTGCTTCAGTGGTTTGAGGAATTTCTCAGTGTTGCTTTGTGCTCCCTCTGACATCTGATAAGGCTTCTTTTATTATTAGGACACAGTTGCTTCTCAGCACCATTTACACTGTAAGTTGATCCCAACATCTCCCCAATTTCATGACTCACTCAACATCATAACTGATGTGTGATGGTTCACAATTAATGCTTCTTGTGGCAGGGATGCGATTCTGCCACGGCAGACTGTCCCGAGCCGCCATCTCTTCACATCCTCCTCTTGCTGCCGTCATCGCCAGCTCCGATCTGATGCTCAGGGCTGCCAGAGGAGGAGATTAATGGAACGATGTTCTCCTTCAGTGATAAAAATGCCCCTCGTTCCCCCTCAGCTCTTCTTGGGGGCCGTATCCAAATGGATCTGTCGCAGTTTTGTGGAGATCAGATTAAATTTGGTGGTAATGTGATGCTGTTCTGTGAAGAGAGAGAACCATCTGCTCTTCTTTCCCATGTTGTTTTCTCACTTCCCTCTGCAGGCTCTCATCACCTTCACGCCTGCACAGACACTTTTTCCTCTTTTAGATCCATTCTCAGTTTTTCCCTTTATTTTCTCCTCACCCGTCGTCGTGCTCTGCATATTTCTCTTTTTAAAACTCATAATTAAACGTGTCCTTCTCTTTCAACTCGTCGCTGCGTAAAGTCCCTCGAGTGCGCACACTTTTCCGTGACTGAGTTTTTCCTCTTCATCTTTCAGGGACAGAGCAGTGGGCTGCAGAGAATATACACCGATCAGCCACAACGCTAAAACCAGTTAGCCGGTTTTAGCGTTGTGGCTGATCGGTGTAACTTCCACCCTCCCTGCTCGGAGCTGCTGGTCCTCTGCAGAATGCGGGTGGGTGGTGTAGGCACCAGTCTCACGTGTACTCTCGCTGTTTGTCTTATGGATTCTTTTAACATTTCTTACAAAAAAGGAGGAGAAGCTGCTCGCTGATAGTTTTTCTGCCTTTTAAAACTACAAGAATTCTAATAAAAAACATCTCGTTTCGATGGGAAATAAAAACCCTGGCTCAGCGTATCAATCGTGAAGATGTGTTGTTCCTGGCGAGAGATTTATCTGCTGAATTGTGATGTTCCTCAACAGGAGTGAAAGAAAAAAAAACAAAAACAAAGTCCCACGTGTTGTGAGGACATCTGCCAGGCTGGTGTATGTGTGCGTTTGAGCTTTGCAAAGTGCAAATACGTCATGACTTGTCAAAATTAAAAAACAGCTGTAGGGGGCTCTCACACCTACGCTGTTTGGCTCAAATGAACTTTAGGCTGGTGTGAAAGCTGTCAATCGAACTCTGGTGCGAACCAAATGACCGGACTGGGGCTGTCTGAAAAGGAGGGTGTTGTTCTGGTTCCAAGTGCCCTCTGGTGTGGTTTTGTCTGTTATGAAAGAAAAGCAGAGGAACCGTAGGTTTTTGATATTAGATTCCACAAAAAATAAGACAAAAACACTGACGGTTGAGGAAAAATAAGTACATTGCAAACAAGTACCTTACAACCTTGGAACCGAGGGGAGAATCTCCTCAAACAAAAGACCAAGCGTAATTTAGAGTTTTCTTTAGGACAAAGCCAAAGGCCAGGATTGGCCACTTGCCCAAAACAACATAATAGTAACCAGTTGGAAAGGACCAGAAGCCATGCATGAGCCGTGCACACACTATGCCACGTATGCCCAGAATATCAGGCCCTCCTCAGAACATGTGGAATGCATTAGCCTGATGTTTTCACTTTCCTCAGTTACCCACATTCCAACACACCTTCCATAGGTACAGAGTTTGTTCTGAAGCACACAAAATTGACTTTCAAGGAAAAAAAAAAAGAATGCAAAGCATCTTTTTGTCAGAGCTGTTGACTTGATATTTGGACAGAAGTCAGAGACTTGAGTCTCTAAATGAAAAACATCACAGTTCCTGTGCTGAATCCACCTCAGAAGTTTCAGGTCCTCACCTGGTAAAATGGACCAAACACAGAAACACTCCTCACACATGCCTCAAAGCTTCTACAGTTAAAGGATAAGGCTGGCGTCACTCTATAAATTTTGTTTGTTGTCAAAAGATCTCATGGAAAGACAAAATACGTGCTAGCTCGTTCGTCCGACTTCCCTCCTCTTTCTGTGGCTCTCAGCTCTGAGTAAATTGGTTCCCAAGGATATCTTCACAAAAACACTTCACATGTATATAGTTTCATTTTTAATACAGTCTCACTGTAGTTTTTAAATCAAAACAAGCAGGAGGGAACCTATAAAGCATTTATTGGGGACTATTTTCAGCGGCGGATTAATCCACATTTGGTGCGTATGAGTGAGTATTTGTAGAGGCGGGAAGGTGTGTGTGTTCACGGTCACCGGCACGAACTTTTTTCAGTTTATTTTCAGACTATTGACGGAGGGCTCCTTTTTGTCAGTTGACTGCGTTCAGCACTAACGGACTCTGGTAGCGACCAGCTTTCGCTGAAGCACCGTCCTTTGGAGCTTGGCCTGTAAACTTAATTCCTCAAGGCCACGTCTTAACACCTGGCCGGGTTATCACTGAGCCCCGTCCGGTGGTCGTCTGTTATGAGGCTTCTTAAGCTCTCACTTGCTTCCCCTGTAAAGACTTAGCTGTCCTTGTCCTCAACCTGCTGTCCACTGATTAAATCACTTACAGTCTGTTTCCCCTTGATCTGTACAGTCAGCTGCTGAGTCACTTTCCCCATCCGCCACCTGTCCCCCCCTGCAGGTGTCCCATGTCCTCTCCTGCCCACCTGAAAATCACGGCGGAGTTACAGCAGCCTCCAGATGGGCCTCTGACCCCACCTCTCCTTACAGGGACTCAGAGGAGAAGTCACACCAGCGTTAAGACAGCAAGCGAAGAGAAAGAAGACACTCTTAACCTCTCCTGCACAGCAGAAGTGTCAATCACAAAAACAGCCCAAACTTTTGAGTGGAGATCATGGAATAGCTGTTATTGTGTGTGTCAGGCCTGCATAGGGGTGTGAAAGAATGAGTCAAGTACTGTGCAGACTGAAGGACAAACGGTACAACAGAAGTTTTACTGAAGAATGGAGAGCAGCAGTAAACTGATCAACAATGCTGACCACAGCAGAAAACATCCATAAAGATTCATGCTGTCTGAATATCTGAGCTTCTGAGAGCTCCGCAGCTGAATCTCTGGTTCGTTTCTTTGCACATTTATGGGCTAATGAAACTGCAAACGCTGGTCACATTTGAATTATTCAAACCGCACGAATCCAGTTCCTTCCTTCCTTCCTTCCTTGTATTGGGCCGCATCATTTATAAACATCCAACAGGCTGACTTTCTTTCCAAGAAGAAACTCTGACAAGGTCACAATTAATGTTGGTATATCACCTTCCTATGAACCCGAGCTCAGCCCAAAGTTTATCGACTCACTCACAGACCTTTGGGGAAAATGCAATTGGAAAAAAAAAATTCCCCGCTTAGAAAAAGGTTCAAATGAGTACGGCTACATCAGTTACATGCTCATTTGGAGACTGCACTGAACGCTCCGTGGCCAAAAGTGTGCAGACGGCTGAACATGTCATTCAAAAACCACGGGCCTCAATGTGCTGCTCCAACAGCCTCCACTCTCCTGCTCTCAGTCTTTCCAGCAGATGTCGAACCTGCTGCGGGGATTTGATCCTATTCAGACACCAGAGCGTCGGTGAGTCCAACACCATGGTTGGACTGATGAAATACAGCGAACCGGTTCTGTCCCCCAGTGTCTATTTTGTGTTCTGCAATGTAAAATGATGTTTTTTGCCGGCCCCCCTGCTGTTTCTTTGTTTTTATCTGAATTTAATTTACTCTTCTTGCAAGCTGGGATTGTCAGATACCTGGTAGAGATTTTGGCATTACACAATTTCTTCATGGGTAACAATGGACATGGGTGTTTCTGTATGTAAATTAGCCTGTACAAGCAGAAGCAGTGGAATGAAGGACAGGTCATCACTGTTCTTTTCTAAAAAGGTGTGTATGTGTGTGATATTCCTTGCTTTCTTGTTCGCTCGGGCAGTTTTCTTACACACACACACACACACACACACACACACACACACACACACACACACACACACACACACACACACACACACACACACACACACACACACACACACACACACACACACACACACACACGGCTTTTAGGACTGAGCACTGTGATGTTGAAAAAGAAAAGGGGACAAACAAGCTGATGAGACCCAAAATATCGTTTGCCGTAGTGTTAGGTTTCACTTCATTAGAATTTAGGAGGACCAAACGGGGACAAAACAGGCAAAATAGTACACTAAATGAAGCAGACAAGGCTGTTCGCACGTAAATGTACGATCACAGTGTATAAAGATGCTCCCTGCCTGCTGTGAACGGAAAGAAAAAACACTTTTTCCTCTAAAACATGAGGTTAGAGTTTGAAGACGACTCCAAACCAAGCCCTTTTAACTCACAGGTGAGAATCATTACTAACAAAACCAGAGCTGGACTTTGAGGAACCTGAGTGCAAATAAACAGAACCGTGCCCCAAACAACTCAACGCTGGAAAGAGCTGGTTTTCGCTGCTCGGCCACATGCTGCCCTTTAATAAACGTCTGATCAGGAGCTCACAGCTGCAGCCCATCAGCCAATCAAGGAACCTGCAATGAAGAGACAAACCCCACCAACACTAACCCCCAGTCTGCAGCCTCAGTACGTTTCATAGTACATCGTTTTATTCTTAGATCCATCCGACATTTTCGCCAGCCTTTCGTAAAATGTAATGAGAACAACAAAGTTGTGCACTTAAAGTTTATAATATCAAGGTTTTCATGTCTTCTTTTTATTTTCGTGTCTTGGTTTCCATTTAATCCTTTCATCCTCCAATTATCAATCAAATGCAGGGAAACTAAGATGTGAAACTCTTTTTTGGCGTTTGGTTAAAATTACATCTAAGTCTTTCTGAGAATGTTAAAAATAAAATACAAATATAATTTCTTCTAACATATCTCGACACTGTGGATATGAATTTATATGACGTTGGTAAAGTAACAAATAAACCTCTGCCTGCATATTACTCCTCATTTTCATTTTTAGTTCATGTGTTCAATTTGAACCTAAAGTGAAACATATCAAGCATAATCTATAAAACACTCCTGCACCTGGAAGCTGCCCTGGATTTCCTGGAGTCCTTAATGTGTGATGTAAACAGAAACACAGAAAATAGTTGTCCTGTCATACGTGTACTCATTTCTGATGCCTGTCCTGATAAATGACCAGTATGACCAGTCACAGATTCTGGGCTGGACTGTGGGCTGATTCGTACCTTGAACACTTGATGTTGGAACTATTCGCGGTTCAACTTTATGAAAACAGGACTGTGTGTGTGTTGGAAATTGCAGCGTGACTATATCTTGGTTGTAAGGAATTTGTTGGTAATTCAGTGAATCCGGTTTATTGTATTTACTGCAGGTGGGGTCAAGGGTCGTCAAGGAGAATTTGGATTACCTGGTGTGACTGGTGCTACACTACATAAGCAAGTGTCAGTCAGCCTCCACTGTCTGTTGGGTTTGGGTCGTTGTGGTTCATGGAGTAGGCACTGCTGACGTTGTACACACTCCCTTGTTTTGTTTAAATAAAGCCCGCGTTGTTCCTTTTCGTCCTTCCTTGGGTCTGGTTGTGACAATAAGCCAACAGCTGTTCTTTCAAAGTGTTTCCAAGAAGTGCAGCGTGCTGGCATCATGTGGTGAAAGTGTCGGAGCACAGGCACACATCGAAACAACTAGCTTAAGCAAGGTTGTCCTCCACGTTCCATGTTGGCACCAATAATGTCAGGAGGAGGCGGCTCGAGGCCACGAAAGAAAGCCTAACTTGCCTAGTCAGAAAGACGAGCCTGCGTCGATAAACTCCCTCCGGTCGGTCCAGTGAAGCCGCTGAACGACCGGCTGGCTCGTCACTGGAGTGAGCGGCGATTTGTTTTGGTTGACCGGCCGTCTTTCTGGAAATGATGCTGCTGTTTTATCTAGGGATGCGTCGAGTGTGACATTAGGGACCTGGAGCTCAGCAGGTTGCAGGTGACTAGCGAGCCTGCTAAGTACAGAGCTAGCACAGTTGTGACGTCCACGGGTTTAGTTAATGAGTTTGTCCTGGGAAAATCCTCGGTGTAGATGATCAGACCTGGTTTGGCTCATCATGTTGAGACCGTCTCCCTCCCCCGCTGTATCTCAGTTTTTTCTTTCCAAAAAGTTTGACGACAAAATCTCTTTACATCACTACCACCACTGGTGGTGAAGTGTGGAGAAGAGGAGCCTGATCCGATCAAATCCCCTCTCACTTTTTTCACTTTTTCTGAAAGGTGAAAAGTGTGTCCCCATGTTGGTCCCCGTAAACGTAAACCGTAAATCCTTTTTTTGATTTTTTTTAATTTGACAGATTATTTAACTGTAAATCACATCATAGAACTTGTTGGTCCCCTGCCTTTAAATCCAAAATGGAATGAATTATTATAACTATCCTCACAACATATTAAATTAAGCCGCCCCAACATTATAGCCTCGCTACGCCCTATGAGCACAAGGCTTTTATTTAAGATTGATGCTCTCATTTTTTTTAATTTTCTTTTAATTTCACTGAGTTTTTACATGAAATGCTACATCTACACAAGTTACTGTTAATTGATCTGTCTCTGCTGTGTCATTGTTCAGTCACAAGCGGCATCTCTTTGCAGTTTATTTCAGTGCCACCTACTTCCTCCTTCGGGCGTAGGCATCACGCAACGCGGAATAACCCCTCCCTGCTTTGGTTTTCCTGCGTCTCCGGCCTTAAGGGCGCCGAGCATCACGTCGATCTGCGACAGAGACCGGAGTCTCTAGACCCTCCAGGTTTAAAAAATAAAACTCTCCCTAACGGATACAGTAGGGTGCTAACCCCACTGGTTCACATCACCACCCACTTTTAACACTCAAATGCTAAATGTTACTATGCAACTTGAAGGCATGTTAAAATATCATGATACGTCTATGTAAAAATGGAGTAATAAAATAAAAATGTACAATAGAATCACTGAAATAATCTAATGCCAAATTAAAAAAACAAACAAACAAACAACAACAACAAAACAATTGATTACATTTTGGCAACATTTTGACACATAAAACTGCCTTCACTCTTTTGACAATGAGCCTATTATAGGACTGAATTCCTAAAATGAATGAAAACTATGCAAATCAAAATTTCCTTAGTGTGGGCGTCCTGGTTAGTGCTGGCCAAAAGTGAACGATCTCATCTTCCTACTGGCATTTGCTACTACCGCTACCACCATCATATAAAGGCAATATACCCGAAAGCCTTGAAAAGAAAAAATTTCTTGAATCAAATGCGTTAGATAAAATAGCAAAATCAAAGACTGTTTGTTCTCTCCCCTTCTCAGGCAGGATTCGAACCCGTGACACAGTGATTACAATACAGGGGCTCTGAGCTTCAGCCAAACAGCCCCCCCCCCGGATACTGGCAAAAATGGCAGTGGAAAGCTTGATAATCTGACGATCTCTCCGGACATTAGCCGCTACTGGGCGGAAGGCAGGTGCCTTAATTTCCAGTAACGGGCAGCTGTTACTGAACGGATCTTCTTAAAATGGAGTAGGTAATGGCCCACGGTGCTTTGGGTGCTCGTCTAATCTGCCTATTAGAGCTTAATGGGATTTACACTGCGGAGAGATGGAGAAAAGAGGTAGAGGAGAGGAGAGCTAAATCGGGAAGGGGAAAGTGCTGGCGTCTGTGTGAGTGAGTTTGACATGTAAGCAAGAATGAAAGCATGAAGGATTTAAATTGAACGTGATCTGCTGCGTTTCTGCTGGAATGAAAGTACGGTTGTACAGGAGAGGGGAAGAAGACCGCCAAGACCGCGAGGACCCCTGTTGGGCGAGTGTGTGTCGCTCTGAAACGTGAGCGAGGGTTAAATCCCTGCAGTCAAGTTCATGACTGGCAGCAGTAAAGTTCCTCTGCATCATCGAAGACAGAAGCACAAAGTTGTGCTGTATGATTCGAGCGGTGGGACCTGTGGCGGAGCTCCGCACCAGTTCAACCTCCCAGTACAGGACGTTTTTACTCTTTTGTTCACTTACTCAGGCATGTGGTTCTCGGGATAAGCGGGAACTATGCATCCTCCGTCTTGATGGGACATTCTGAGCCGTAGTTAAAACAAATCACGGATTTTTGTTGCTCCATGTGAAGCCAGGCTGCATTAGCTGCTAGTGGTTCCTGTTTTAAAGGTCGTTCCTGCTGAGACGGTTCAGTGCTACAAACCTCCAGAAAACCTGTGTACTTGGTACCAGCTCTCGCACAAGACTCGCTCCGCCTCGATACCTCCGTACGTGCCGACCTGCAGCCTGTTTGCAGAAGAATACCGGAGAGACTGACCGGCAGCTCTGGGGCTCACCAGATTCATTCGCATACCAGAGTCAGCTGGTCGACTCAGAGCCCGTGGATGTTACCCATGATTCCTGCCGCTTGGTCCTTTGGAGAAACTTGCAGTTACAGTTAAACGACTTTTAACACCTGTTCATGTTGAATTCTTTTGCAGTTTGATTTCAGTACTTGTATCGTCTCCGGGTTACATTTTTTTTCTGCCACTGTCGCAACATACCTCCGAGCTGGTAGGGTTTTTTTTTTACTATAAAAATACAAAGGTAGCATCAACACAATTATCACAGTAAGCTCATTAAATTCATAAAGTCTGCAGCCTCGTAGTCTGGGAGAATAATGAGGCATATTTACTTCCACTCTATACCTGCATATCACTAGTGTGTCCTGCACTCTGTGGCGCGAAAGGTGTGCAACCCCCAGTACTGGAAAACTCCAAGTACCCGGTGCATGCGGAGGACTAGACTCAGTGTACTGGTCACCGAGGGAAGATACCACTAGGACCTCCGGGCACTACTTGTCAGATAAACGCAAACATAGGCTGTTGTCGTCAGGGTGTCACTTTCTGGGGAGGACACGCTCCTGCTCTTCCTCTCTATCAGCGTTTCCAATGCTTGATTTGGTTCGCTGAGCTTTATAATGGAGTATATTTCTGTTTTTTTTCATGATAGATTTGACCACAGTAATTAACACGGATGTGTCATCAATCTAGTTTATTAATGTTTTGCATTAGCATTGTGTGTGTGTGTGTGTGTGTGTGTGTTTGTGTACGCGTTTTTGATACACACCTGGGACTTCCGGTATAAACACAGACCGCGCCAGGACCAGCAATGAAGCAAAACGTCATTCCTGAGGCATCAATTGGTTATGGTTAAGGTTGGGCTGTATGTGTGTGTGTGTGTGTGTGCGTGTGTGTGTGTGTGTGTGTGTGTGTGTGTGTGTGTGTGTGTGTGTGTGTGTGTGTGTGTGTGTGTGTGTGTGTTGCTTTCCTCTTGACTCTGCAGCGGTTTGATCTCTCGTCTTTATCGTGTGCCTTGTGCTTCACTGCTTGAAAAACCCTCCACATCAACGAATCTAAATCATGAGTTGGTTGATAAAGTCAGGTTGTCCACACTGAGGTAAAAGTACCTGCGGATCATCCTCCCACATCCACATCCACATCCTGACTTCCCACTTTTTCATTGTCCCTCTGCTTCCCTTTTTCCACCTGAACCGTCCCGCTGAGGGAAAATGGATTCCACTCACTTCTGGCGCGAGGAGCAGGGTATTTGCTTTTCCCAGACGTGGTGCTCGTTTCACAGAATTTCATGGGACCGGGTTGACGAATCGGCCGCGCGAGGTCGAAAGTATCACGGAGCTCATTTCATTCAAAATTTCCAAAGAGTGGAAAAAAGTTGAGAAGCAGCCGGACTTTTATTGAGCCGGTTGTGTCCGGTTACAGTCGTAGTCAGCAGGTTATTGCTCGGAAGGTCGAAGCACCTCGGCTGCGTGTGTGCATGTTAATGTACCGTTCGCGCTACCGAGCCCCGCTTATGATTATTTTATCCACTTGAAAGCGTAGCCGGAGCCTGGAGGTTAGAATACCTTTCTTAAAAAAAAGAAAAAAATCCAGGTTTCAAGGTCAGAGCTTTCCCTTCCAGCGAGCGTCAGTGCTTCCACCTTTTCAACCTCTTGTGTTTAGAAGCAGCGACACGGGCGAGGGCACGGAATCTGCTCCGTATGCCTTTTCCATCCCTTCCTGCCAAACAGCCCAATCGGGGAATCAGGCAGTGATTAGTCTCCCCTGAGCCGCACATGAAGGACGATCCACCAGGCTTGTCCTCATTAAGTCTCCATTAGCGGGAGTGTAATGGATTTTTAATGAAGGAGGGAGACACAAACACAAAGAGGAGCTCGACTTGACCCCATCAGCGGGGAGCGATGCCAGTCATCACCATGAATGCTCCTCATCTTCTGCTGCTGTCCTCGCAGGGAGAAAAATACCCAAGAATTCAAATTTCACTGATTTTTATGAAGGTTAGATATTTTGCCTTAGATTACTTACATTCAAAAGCCTCCTCACTTATTATTTTTCTGTAAACCTGCAAAGCAAAAGAAGTTGTAGCAGAAAAGAAAACCCACGCATGTTATCTCCTGGGTGAAGGCTGTTTTTCCTCCATTTAATCTCTCATTAGCAGCTTTGTCTTCTCGCTCTTTGCCGACGAGCGAAGAGTTTATGTGGATCGGACGGCACTGATGAGAACGCTTGAGAACCAGCAGCAATCGGCTCCTGACACAAGTCTGACAAACACCATTAAGTTCCTTTTGTGATTCACAGCGCTCGGTCAGGCCTCGCTGGAAAGTCTTTAAAGCTGCGGTGATCAAAGTGAGACGTTTACTCAGTCAAGCAGATGAGAATCCTCAGTTTTGTCAAAAATCCTGGAATGTCACAAAAAGTTGTATTATTTTTGAATTTTCATGACACTTGTGTGAGTCGCATGACGATCGTTGGACCATGACTGGATCCAGACTGGTTGTGATGTCCTGAGACCCCTCGACTCGCTTCCGTTGTCGGACTGTAACATTTAACCTGAGGTCGTCTCAGGTGTTTGTTAAAGGCTAGAAACAGAAATACTGAATACACAACCAACTTTTTAAACTACTGTCCTTATCTGAACATACAGACTGAACCACACGACATAATGATCTGTTCCAATGCTGGGCTTTTTCCTCGTGTTAGTACAAATGCCAGTGGGATTTTAAACGAGGATTTTTTTGTGGTTTCACTTTGGCTTCACTTTGGTTCTCTGCATAGCGGGCTAGTGGGAATGAGATGCAACCAATGTCCCCAGCAGCGATCAGGCCGCGGCCTCTGGATTTGGATTGCGTGGTAACCACCATTTTAACCTCCATCTTAAATATGTTGATAGTAACTAATCACAATCAGAGTCGTTTCTCTTCAGTTTAACATTTTCAGCTTTGAGTAATTGAATAATATAAGATTTTTTTTTAATCAAAGGTTAGATGTCTCAATTAGGAGCTAAACTAATCAATTTCCCCTCACGTTGTTATAAGACAAAAAAACCCTTTTCCAGGTCACAAAGGCCTCATTCACATTCAGCTTACGGCTCAGTCAGTGTTATCTTTCACCATTGTATGTCTTTGAATTCAAACTCATTTCCCCACCTGCGCCTCCTAATAACCAACAGTCACTGATCGCATTTAACAGCTTTTAAACTCAGAGCGTTTGATTTAAAGGACCAAAGACATCCTGCTTAATTGCTGCTTCCAAAAGGTCAGTTTTAATTAATGTTGTGACTCCATAACGCAAGTGTGATTAACAAAGAGTTTTCTCTCAGAATGCTAAACGTGCAGAAATGCCATCAGGGCTTTTTTTTGGAATTTCGCCGTGCAGTGTGATAGTGCCGTGTGTTTCATCACCAACAGCCCCAACACGTC
Organism: Xiphias gladius; assembly: GCF_016859285.1. Lineage (NCBI taxonomy): Eukaryota > Metazoa > Chordata > Actinopteri > Istiophoriformes > Xiphiidae > Xiphias > Xiphias gladius. The sequence continues at coordinate 34,167,958 of NC_053400.1, read as the reverse complement.
GTACACCGGCGGGGCACCTAGATAATTAAAGAAGCAAATCAATCATAATAACCTCCGGGAGAAACAAATTTTACAATAGCTCGGACCACGGCTTGTTGTCTGAATAAAGGGAAACTTGATGGGAGTCTAAGGTCGATCGCTCAGGATCATCTGCTTTTGTATCACCCTGCTCTGCGGGCAACACAAAGGCTCTGCTGACACTTGATTAATACACTTTCACAGCAGTGACTAAAAGGTGTGCAGATTGAAGCTTTAATCTTTCTCTACACAGCAGTTTTTTCACCTTGAGACGGGTTCAAGTGAAAATAAAAATTTCAATTGGATGGAAAAGTGCGAGGCCAGTGAAAATATTTATGCACATTTTTACCACTCAGTCCTTATTACTGTCTGGTGACTGAGAGACAAAGGTGCGGATATAAAAGGATGTCTGCAGAGATTAATGCAACACGAGCGTCTAAATGTCTTCACAATGATTGCCGGTTAGTGTCTGAGGTCAGGCGAGACCACAGAGGGAAGTGATAAAAAGTCCTCGGAACTCCTCTGCCGTATCATGTTTCGGAGCGTGATGGCGGCGGGGCTCTATGAAAGGTGTCTTTTTTTACCATGAAACCTGTACGGGCCAAACTCAATATCCAGTGTATGCAGTGCCCCACTAGCAAAGAAAAGTTTTTTTTTTCTCCATTTTTGGCCACACCTGCGTCGCGGTCAGTTGGTCCACCATTTCAGTCCAGACTGAAATATCTCAACATCCATTAAGCTGAGCAGACACTGGGTTTTCACCAATATTGTATGTTACGTCAACTCATACTACAAGTTTTAATCGCTCTCTGCGCAGAGCCAGACTCTGCGACCTCTGCGCTCACCGTGAGCGGATCAGCTGACCGGCCACAATGTGACCATCAACACCGAACCGGTGTTGACTGGTTTTATCCATTAAACAAAGAAGACGGCCGCGTCCTCAGCATTACTTTGGAACAACATGACCAAGCGCAATACAAGCTCAAACTGCAGGATAGCTGATCAAAACTTCTGCTACAACTATTCGAGGGATCTGACTGCCAGACGATCGTGTGGATTGTTGATCGGTACCGCCCTCAAACTGGACGTCAAATGACAACCATCTGGCAGAAGTTCGGCATATTTGTTCAAATAAATCAGGGGCTAAAATCCGGCTTAATCTGTACAGTGTGTCCCTGGACCTTTCCCTCTAGCGCCACCATGAGGTTCACATTTGTGGTTTAATGTGAAATGCCTCCACAGCTATTGGATGAACTGTGATGAAATTTGTTTCAGATATTCATGTTCCCCTCCGGATGAACTGTAATCATTTTAAATTTCTCCGACACTTTTGTTTATGACCAAAAACCTGTGAAACCAATGACATTACCAGCGGCCTCAGCTGTCGTCTGTGTGTTGCTGTAGGCTTTAGGCTTTGGTTAAGTAGACTTTTTGCATTTTTTACACTGCGAACACATCAAATACTCAGAACAACTGGTGGTTAACATGTTTTCTTTTCGATTTAGAAGCAAAGTTGAAAATATTGCTGCGATTTTATGATCCCGTCAAGACCACCAAACAGTCTACAGCTGTGTCTGGATCATTAGATTTACATATGGCGACTTCTTACACAGTAGAGGCTAAAGTCACCGTAGTGGAACCTTTGAAGAGAGAGGCTGTCAACCAGTAACTTTTTTCTCGGATGAAAGGCTTGAGATAATTGGAGCAGGTTCAGACATAAGACTGAACAAATACACCTGAAACACGAGCGGCGATGACAAAATGAAAGAGTCAGAGACACGTCAAAGCCCAAAAGACACAGAAAAGGCAGAACAAGAAAGACAAGATCAAAAGGAGAGGAGAGAGCCTGTAACGGAGGCACAATTACCTGTTATTCTCTCATTACTCTCAAGCTGACCTGCTGGGTGCGTGAATGGTAGCAATCATTTCCTCATCAGAAGCGAGCAGGCTGTACACATCCAACCCTGCACACACTAGCACTTTAACTATGTCTCCTCCCATTTCTCCGTTGCTCGGTGATCTTGCTGCAACAACATTAGAGACATGATGGTGCAGCGGCCGCCTGCTCCGCGCCGGAAGACATTTCCCCAGAGATCTCACAAACTTTGTAAAGAGTTACGAGCGTGTTGCGAAAGCCCATCTCGCCGTTTTATTGCGCCGCCGCACAGCTGCTGCTGAATCGTGTCAGAGATATTAAATGTGTATGAAAGAAATGCTACATTCCCACTGCAATGCGTACAGGAAAAGTTTGACATTTCACTCTAATTTCTGTCTATTAAACATGAATCTGTGGCCGGTGCTGGACGGTTAGCTTAGCTTAGCATAAAGACTGGAGAGTGGAACACAGCTAGCTCGGGTCTGTCCAAAGCAGAGATGTCTCAGGCCGATCTGAAGCATCGCTGTCAGAGCTGATCTGGGCGTATTTTGATGGGTCTAATTGGCTCAGATAAACCAGATCAGATGCTGATTGTACTGAGTTTTGTCCACCTCTGCTAGTATGAAAAAACAAAAGCGTGAATGTGAAAAATTATATTTGCTATCCTCTGATGCCAACATATCTGCTGTCAAATGTGTTATCACTTCTCTCTGTCAGCAAGGAGCAGTGTCACCCAGACGGTCACTTTTGTCATTTGCTGATCAAATGCCAAGCGTTGCCGGTGGCAGGTCGTATCTGCTGTCGCTAATTAATGTTAATTCTGTGAGTAACTTGATGACAGAGCAAAATGAGTTTGTGTGCTCTCTGGAGCCGGTCTGAGGGAAGGAAAACAACTCTACTCTCCAACAAACCTACTTTCAGCCTTAAGGGTGTCCGCTGAGCCCGGCGTGTGTGTGTGTGTGAGTGTGAAAGCAGGCTGGGCACCAGTTACAAGTGAAACTTGTCAAGGTCAGTCGCCTTGAGAGTTTGCCGTCGTTACTTGGCTCCTCATTACTCCACGGGCTTCATTAGCCACCTGATTGGCCCCGAGTTCAGCACCCTGATAAATCTGTTTTATCATACGGAGTCATTACTGGTCGAAACGGTCATGACTGGGCCACACACACACACACACACACACACAGCGAGTTAATAAATATCCCATTGTAATATAGGACAAATCTAAATGAAACAGACCATGGAGAAATTAACTAGAAGCATTGATTTGGTTGGCATTCGATACAAATTAGAGATCACTGTCATATGAAGTCTGGACAGAGACACCGAACAGACCACACACACACACACACACACACACACACACACACACACACAGAAAGGCTTCAAGGGCCACAGAGACATCTGAGTCAAAACAAATTTTCCCACCACTTTGGCACCGTTCCATGGGAGACTTTAATTGGGCCCGAGCAGCGAGGAGACAAGTGTAGCAGTAAGTAATTGTGGATGGAAGTCTGTGTGGGGGCGACTTCTCAGGATGGGGTCTTATGCCTCCTTAGCTATTGAAATCGAAAAACTGGAAATTAAAATACATAAATAAATACTGCAGAGTTTTTTCTTTACATATGGCTGAGGTGGGAAAGTTGATGTGTCAACAAAAGCAAAATGCGACGAAGCGGAATCAGACGTGGTGAATAAATGAGGACTCGCATGGAGCACGTGACCTAAACGTCACTCGTCGCTTCCAGTGAAGAGAAGAAATCCTCAGGTCTCTGTGGAGCCACGAGGAGACTGGAAGATTCCTCACTTTAACACGTGAAACCCACAGAAACGTCAGATTTCCATCATGTCCTCCACACGGTTTTCCATCTTCTGAGCTTTGGCTGGAGCTCTTTTAGTTTTTCTGTCATGGTTTGTATGCTGAGCACAGGATAGAGGACCCGAATGCAGAAACTCAGGCAGACAGGTGCAGACAATGATGACGGTGGAGGTGACTGGTACAACTACTGAGACTGGAGGGAAAGCCTGAGGCTATCTGGTGGTCTGGATGCTGAATGGCAGGGACCAGAAAGGCCCATAGACATGCAGGGACTTAGGGAAATGAGAACGTGGCTGAAGGCTGGGCCGGAACGGGCAAAATAAACAGGACGGGAAAAATCACAGGAAATCGTGGCATATGCCATCTCTTCTTCCGCAGTGGTTGCATGGCAATGACAGGAGAATTAGCTCCACCAATGAACAACCTGAGCTGATAAAGATACTGATACAAAGAGCCAAGACCTTCGATGATACCACAGGGACCCGCCTGGACTCTGTCCCATGAGGACGTCATTTCAAGCAGGCGATTCCAGAGTTGGTCGGGATTCAAATCAGTTGGTGAATGAGATGGTAGGATGGTGAATGGTTAAGGCTCTGTCTTTCTATGTCTTGAAAGGAGAGAAAGGACCTAGATCTGAGTGACCACAATGTGCCCTTGTACTTCAGGGGCTGTGTCCTTTGCCTCCTGGCGCTGATTTAGGTTCGGGACCACAGTTACCCCTCAAGAGACCCTTTCAACCACAGCACTGTTGCCTATTGAGTTTTTGCTATTAAAACATAACGGTAACAGCTGGTACTCGCTTAAACACAGGCCTGAGCAAAACTCTGTATCAGATCACACTTACAGAGATCTGACGTGACTGATTTAATTCACGTAATTGATGTGAATGCACCTGAAAGTGTCCACTGAACCCAGACTGATTCAGTTCTTTCAGTCTGCCGTGCCTTTTTCGTTCTGGAGGTGACACTGAACGTTGCAGCATCTTTGTAATATACATCCAAATATGCACTGTAAAAATTGTCTTTAAACACAAAAAAAATCTGTACCAGTCTGGTGATAACCTCTGCCATCTGTACTTATTATTCCTCCACTTACTTAACCTCATTTTGCATCAACAAATAAGTGTAAATTCCTATTTCCAGACAAAGCTCGGAGGCGTAAAGCTAACAAACATATCCAAGTGTCAAACTGGCGTATGTGTGTGTTTTGTGCGGAGTGTTGGAAACAGTGGGGGTGATGTTTGTGTGTGCACTGGTGTGGAGAATCCAGACAAAAACAACAACGTTATAAAGTGAAGAAATACAACCAGAGGGAAGGAAGGGAGCAGCTCTGAATAAATGTCTTTGGGAGGGAGCAGCAATTTAGGACTGATAGAGCAGCAGCTTTGGAACATAATGAAGAGTTTTGGTGAGAATTTGTTTTTGAAAGGGAAGAGAAGGAGGAACACACTGCTTTCTAAAGCTGATGCCCTCTCAAGTCACTGATCTGTGGACTCTGACGGGTCGTTAATGGAGCTGCAAGGTTTGTCTGTCGGTGACCATCAGGTGACCTTTCGTTGGCTTTGTCAAGGATGTGGTCAAACTGTACACACTGCATTTCTGCTCTGAAAGAGTTGGCGCTTTTATTGCACCTGCTGCAGTAACCAGCATCTCACATTTTAGTGATGTCTCTGCCAGCGATGCGGCCGGTTCTCAGAAGAATGAACACTTTTTCCCTCCCAAGCACATTTTTGGGACCAAATTATTCTATACACTGACAGTTGGACAAGAAGACAAAACAGACAAACCACGAAAACATGCAGACCTGCACGATGTCGTTCATTAAAAAAACAAAAACATTAAGCTAATATTAATGGAACATCCGCTTCACCTAATGTGACTTTTTCATGTGTGTCCTGAACTCCAGTGCTAACGTACAGTGGCGCGATCCAGCGAGCCAAGCAGAACGTCATTACACCAGACCATGAGAAGTGATGCGTGGAGGCATTTCAGTATCAACAGTAGCAACGGTAGCAACTTTGTTGAGGCCCATCACGCCAGCTTTTAAAACACCTGGTTGAAACAACGGTCGACGCCCACGCAAATCTTTACCTGCCATTTCAGCAGATGTTGTGTACCAGGACATGTTTTTAAGGAATTAATCGAAAGGTATCGATTGTGGCTGGAGGGAGACGCACATGTGATCTTTTCTTTTTTCTTCATCTCCTACATTCTCCTTTCACCTGCCCACGCCTGCCCTCTCTTTTCGAACACACTGACTTACCCAGGTGCAACAGAGCAGATAGATCTGCCATAGTTAGGTCACAGTCACTGGCGTCATCCAATTAGAAGTGTTCAGTGAGAAGTGGCCAGCCCAGATGTCTGTGAAAAGGAGAAGCTGAATATCCTTTCATTTCCTGTCACCTCCTTCAGTTCCCTGCATTGAGCCTCGGCAGAAACAGAAAAATGTTTAGATGGCAGTTTGGTCTGGCACCTTCTAAACACGAAGAGGCATCAAGAAACGCGTAGCAGCCAGCAGGTTGAGCGAAGACATTCACCCTGACAAAGTGCACCAATCGGTGAAGTGAGCTTCTTTTTGTTAAATGGGGTTTAACCTTCAGGAGCTAATCTGACATCTTTTGCTGCCAAGAATGAAACAAATTCCTCATAAATTTCCGGCATAAATGGACCAGACTGGATGGACTCAACTGTCACTCAGCCAACAAGTGTTTTTAGAGAATGTCTTGTTTGAAGATGTAAGTCAGGGGAAAATTTCTCCCTGCAACAAAACAACCAGTTTCTTACCAGCAAGGTCTGTGAACACAGAAGGGAAAAACAGCACGAAGCCAGGAATGCCTTTGCATTAGCAACACTCAAACCTGGCCGAGCTAAATGAAGACGGAATAACGGTTTATCGGAGGCATTTTCCAAAACAAGAAAAAAACGAGGACTAACCGATGAGTTTGGCATCTCAGGCAAACTTCCCCACCACCACCAAAAAACCGCCTCATCCTCAACACTGTTGTAGTGGCCAAGGTGCAGGTCAGATACAACAGACTAACACAAGAGCTGTGATTTAGCTGAATGCTTAGTCCACTGGTTGATGCTGATTGTCGTGGTACAATGGAAAAATGTTAAAATGTGGTTATTGTTTTAGTGGAGTCACTGTGTTTAACTATTTCAATGACAGTACGTTAAAATATGCTAATATTGTTCTTACATGTGTTACTCAGTGTTGTGCATGTGTGTGATGTGTGTGTGTGTGTGTGTGTGGAGTCATTATAATCGAGCCATCATGTGGTACCGTACTATTTTTTTGAAAACAGTAAAATAGAATGAAAAAGTTTGTGCAGCCCTGGTCACTTTTTCTGTTACTGTGAATAGCTGAGTGAGTAAAGGGTGAGGACGAACAGGAGTAAATTTAAAGATGACACATTCCTTTCAACATTTTATGCAAGATTAGTGTATTTTCATTCTGTACAAGTTTAGGGTGAAAAAAAAGGAAAGGAGCACCAAACAAAGGTTCGGACAACCCCAAGAGATTCGAGAACTTTTACCAAGGTCTCAGACCTTAATTAGCCTGTTAGGGCTCTGGCTTGTTCACAGTCATCGTTAGGAAAAGGCCAAGTGATGCAAATGTCAAAGCTTTATAAATACTCTGACTCCTCAAACCTCGCCCCAACAATCAGCAGCCGTGGGCTCCTCCAAGCAGCTGCCCAGCTACACTCTGAAAATTTAAATAATTGATGCCCACAAAAAGCAGGAGGAGGCTTCAAGAAAACAGTAAAGTGTTTACATGTCGCTGTTCCTCAGTTCATAATGTAATTAAGAAATGGGAGTTAACAGGAAGGGTGGAGTTCAAGTTGACGTCTGGAACACCAAGAAACTTTCCTTCTTACTGCCTTTTGAAGCAAGAGTGGATGAAAATCCCCCAAACAAGACCTGAAAGACTCTTAGCTGCTACAAAGAGCATTTAAAAGCTGTGGTACTGTGAGAGCCAGTGAGCTAGTGAAGGCCTCCTGGCAGTACTGGCATCTATAACTATAGTCTGAGCTAGTGCTTAGCATTGACAGGCTAACAAACACTGAGCGTGCTGTTCGACACAGGTGCAGGAACCATGCTTGCCTACAGAGAACTAATTAGCTTTCCGAGTGATTCAAAGGTTTGCCCTCCGTTCGGTTCTTATTTCTGCTCGTCATGATAAAACATGCAGGTATTTACAGATTTTTACAGTTTACTTACCGGAATGATCATTTTCACAATAAGAAAAGTAACAGTATGATTACAAAAATTAACAGCTTAAAGTAGCCTCTTCACGTGTCTGTCATTTTTTATTTCCTTTTAAAAACGTTTCTATTCTTTTAATTCGCATTAAGACTGGAAAACCCAAAAAATGTGCATGTGTGTTATATTTGCAGTAAATAAGCCAATCGTGACTTGTATCATGACTGCATCAGAAAGAAGACAGAAAGACGATAAAAGTATTTTAATCAAAATGCAAAACACTTATTGACACTAATAGCTATTAAAAAATTGCGTAACCTGTCATACCAGTGATTCCTGTCAAACTCGCAAAAGTCCCAAAAGATGAGTTTGTTCATTTTTGACCAGCGCCACGGGGTCAACGGCTCGTGACGCGCCGTTGCGGTCGGGCCGCTGAATTCAAGCCTTTAATACTCACTGTTTCGCTCTGCCGCGCCAGAGACACGGTACAGCAGCCGTCTTTGTTTTACTCAAACCGTATTTCGCATTTCTTCAGAAGCTTAACGGTGTTATTTAATGACACCATAACGTCTCCGTGACTCTGCAGCACGTCCCAGGCTGTGCCATCATAAATGTCCAATGTCCAAATGTCGTATACCCACAGTGTGTCTGCTAAAGCAAAGCTACAGAAAGCCAGATAAGGGGCACGCTCCACCATCTGTTTTACAGAATGTTTCAGGATACGGGAATATGTGCAGACAGAAAGACACCGTCTCTTGTTCTGGAGTATTTCGTGTTTCACATGAAAAACTAATCAATGCAGTGTAGCTCCTTGTAATTTGCAATTTTGCATGTTTGAGAGACAGGAGATGAAGAAAATTATGAATAATTGTCTTAATTTGGTGAAATCAGGAGGAGCAGGGAGGATCTGAAATGAGAAGAACGCATTCCTCTAATTACAGAGTTATTACACAGCTTTGTTCAGTATTCTGCTCTGATTGTTGGCTGAAGACAATTAGAAGTTCACCTGTTCACGTTTCCTCCTGCAGCCAGACACCGATCGCGGTTTTTCGTTTTTCATCCGCGGAGAGAAGAGAGACGGAGCGGACGATGACGTGAAAAAGCTGGACTCAAACCAGACTTAATGCCTAGAGTTAATGTTTCTTCTGGTCCATTTCATCTTCACACTGCAAATAAACCAAGAGGGGTAAACATGAAGTCAGGTGGGCTGACCGACCAATTTATTAGTTTACTTCAATGGTGTCACAGAGAAATTACGACTCAATAACGACCATGAGAATTATCAGCTGCTCAGACACAGGATGAAACCCATGTTTTATTGTAACATTATGGAGGAACAGTTATGTACATTCACTACCAAAACCCACAATTTGCCTGTTTTAACCCTTTCGACTTTCTGATTGATCATCAGCGCTGATGAGCACATGTGTTACCGTGGTTACCAAATGATCGTGCACAAACACATACATGGCTAACGCAGATTTCTAGGCTTTCCTCTTGATCAGCAGGTGGATTTTAAGCAGTTTAGCCTCTTAGTCCGTGGTAAAACCATCGGCGTTTACGTGAGCGTGAGACACACGGGTTGGATGGGAGACTACGGGAAGGGCGCTTTCACACCTGTAGTCCAGTTCATTCGCTCCGGTCCAAGGACAGAAACGGTGCTGGAGCACACTGACTGATTTGTAGCCTTTAATTGTGATAATACACGAACGCCTTGACACAAGTGTGTCTACAGCAGAGTCACTGTGTATTTTACATTACAGAGTCAGAATAAGGTGCAGGCACTAATATAACGTGTGGCTGTTCTACCTGTTCACTCTTTAATTACACGATTTAAAAAAAAAAGGTTGGTAACATCATTTTTCCTGAACTTCATTTTTGCTTCCCGGTCCTGAACCTGTCGGTGTCCGGAAATACTTTCTGTATAAATAATTTTTCCATTCCTCTAGAATGTCCAGCTGCTACTCCTTTGTTGTTGAATCACAGGCTGTATTATAAATTCTTACTCCAGTCGTCAGTCAGCCCAAAAATTGAACAAAAAAACAAAAACGAGAGCCCCGGCTCCGGGTGAACTCGCTGTCGAATTGCCCTCCTGCTGCTAGAACCTGTTCTAACACACAAAAGAGAGGCTCCAAACATCCCTGCGGTAAGAGCTCCGCACCGCCATTCCCCTTACTGACGTACGTTCGCGACTCTGAAGGAAACCATTAAAGAGGAGCTCTGACGGAGGTTGTTTCTTAATTCAGAGCCATACAGCTGACAAACATATCTGCAGGAAATGACCCTGCTGAAGTGGCTTTTAACCTGGCTCACAAATGCACACAAGAAGATCTATTTTTCATCCGTCTGACCATGTACTGACGCAGGATTTTCATCATTCCCTGGACCTCTAATTAACCAACAACAAACACACACACACTGGAAAAGTCTGCGACTGGAGAGACTGACTCTGTTTCCATCCATCTTCTTCTAATTTATGGGGTTTTTTTAAGAGCAACTTAAAAACTGTGCATAAAAAAAGAGACAATATCAATGACCACAAAGTTTTCGCACTTGGCTGAGGTGGAAAAAGCTGTATTGATAAAAACACTATGTGAGACTGTACGATGGGAACCGACTTAGTGAATTAACGCTGACGTACCATCAGATCAGTGTGGAGCGATGAGGAGACTGGAACCTTCCTCACATTAACACATGAAACCAACAGAAACGTCGGCTTTCCATCACGTTCTCCACACGGTTTTCCATGACCTCATCTCGCTGTTTTATCTCCATCAACCAATCCACTCGTATTCACACAAAGGGAGAAGATGAAAATGTTCATTAAATCACATTTTGCTCTGCCAGTTTTCTGAATTTTGCTTAAAATTCTTGCTACATTAGGGCAGAAACTTGACTTGGGTTCACTGTATCTTTCTAGATGCCAAATTGCCAATTAATCAGAAGCCAGTCGACCAATTAACTTGATGCTGCACAGGTGCAGGAAAGAAACTCCAGGTCCCGCCCATCCAATGTCCAGTGGATATCATGGCTAGAGGTATGCTAAGCTGTTGATTATCAGAAAATTAAAGTTTTTAGGTAAATAAGCAGGGGAGAGGGGCACTCTAAGACCAGATTCTCGCTTAACCATCTAAGTGCTTAATTTCAGATTCAGTAATGACTGTAATGCCTCATGTCTCAAAGCCCCCAAATCATTTTCAGCTTGAATCATATTCATTTCCTTTTTTCCCTTGTAGCTTAATCGTGAATCATAAAAGATCCAGAAATTTGATGATGGTGCTGCACTGAGTTATCACATCATAAGCCTCAGGATTAGTGGCGGGGGGTCACTCTGCATCCCAGAATGCAAAAGGACGTTTTTAAGTAAATTGCATCGGCTCAGCAAACCCACAGAAACAACTGTATGTGTGTGTGTCTGAGTGTAGAGTATTTGTGTGTGTGTATTTCCCTACAGTGGCTGTGGTTCGCACAGAGTGAGGCGGCTGTAACAGATGAAGATGGATTAGCGTCTCTGTCTGACTGCCTTAGGGAAGCAGAAACGGGACGGAGAAGCACCGACACTCGCAGCAGAAGCACATTACGCCACCCTGCCAAGGTCCCCAGATGAAAGGTTCAGCGATTTTGTTGGCTGGTTATCAAAATGAAGACAGCAGTTTCCTCTCCTCTGCCTTTTTCTCTATCTGTCGCCTCCCTCCTCCTTTCCTCCTTCCGGGAGGGGAGGCTGCTGACTCGGCCGAACAGCGGCTGTGGTTCGGATTTGTTTGATGACATTTCGTCTCTTAATGTTTGGGTGACGATGACTGTAGCTGTGTCCCAATTCAGGGGTTGCCTTCTTTCAAAGGACCGAAGGTTTCTGAGCTGAACCTGCAAGACAGTCTTCAGAGGATTTACTACAACATCATCATCTTCTAGCCTCACTGAGACAAAAGCCTATTGTATGGGAGGATGTAGCGGTTTGACCAAGTTTACACCAGTAAGGTCTGAGTTAATATCAAATCCCACAAAGGACACATGAGTTCGGTATAAACATAACCCCTGTTATTTTTCACAACACAAACACATTTATAATTGATTGCAAGGCAGTGGAAGGAAACACTCAAGCTAAATAAACTCAACCACAACATCAGTTAAGTTTTTAAAAGATATATTAAGGCAAAGGAAGAAAGAAGGGGAAAAAAAAGTCCTTTATAAATCAGTCCAGTTCCATATGTTCAGTTCAGTTCATAAGGTCTTTCAGAAAGGATGTTATACGGTATTCACCATTGGGTGACAATCTCCTGGGTGAGGTTGCAAGAGATGGACTCTCTATCTCTCATAGAGCTCATAGAGGACCCATGAAATCCATCCCCAGCATTTCCCAGGGGCGCCCATACCACTGTTTGTTGTAGTTTTCCTGATGGCCGGCGGCTTTCTGGTTTGTAAAGTTCGCAGATGTGGCAATTTGTCACATGCTGCTTGACATCCCAGCTCAGCTTCAGCCAGTAAACAAGACTCTGCATCCCCCCGTAGGTTTTGTACCAAGATGGCTGGCATAAGGGTCTTGAAGGAATGATGTCAAAAGCTGTGATCGAAGGCTTTCGGATATGTACTATATCTGGTTCATGGTTTTATAAGGCAACCTTAAAACCTGGTAGATTAAAACCTCAAAGATGGTAGAAATGGCATTTTGTTCACCTGAATTTCACCCTTCTCTACAATGTTTTGGTAAAGGGTGGGACCTGCTGGGCATTCCACACGGCTTTGATGGAGATGGGTAGTTCCTTTGAGGACTCCGGTGTGGCAGACACAATGTTGGCACAGATGGGACTGTCAGTGGACTCAGAGCATCTGGAACTGTGATATAGCTGCCTTTTCTGTAGTCAACAGTGAAGGTGAACTCCTGGAGCCTCAGAGCCCCCCTGATCAGTCAGGTACTGGGCTTGGTGGTTTTGAACACCTGCAGGAGTAAAGGGTGGAATGTTACGACCGTAAAAAGGCGTCCCTCGAGGTTAACTTTCCGCTTCCCCACAGCCAGACATTCAAGCTCTGTAGCAGAGTAGTTTTGTTTAGCTGGGTTGAGACTTTGGCCGCCATAAGCCCGAATTGCTTCAGTACCTAATTCTGTACGTTGAACTGGTACGGCACCAAGGCTCACCCATCAGTGGTTATAAATTTGGTGATCACCACAAGGATGGGTTAGACATCAGTTTGAGAATTCATAAATTCCAAGTAGGGAAAATATCCAGGCTGCCCTTTTGAGCCACCATGGATAATGGTAATGTACAGTACACTCAGGAAGTCATCATCATCCATCACTTGCTGTGTGTTGAAATTTCTTTTTAATTATTGAACAGCCCATCACACTAACAGCAGCCCCATGATGCTAACCAAAACATGCTGGAATGAATTTATAAGTTTAAGAGCAGACAAAGTTAAGATCTCAATACCTGCTACTATGGTCAGGGGGGGTGTTGGGTTCTTGTTGGGTTCAAATACTGAAGTGACAGAAAAACAGAAAAAAAAGAAGAAATAGCTTTTTTTTTAAAAAAAAAAAAAAAACTACAGCTCTTTCCTGGTTTTATATGTACTATGTGGTACTGAACTGGAAAAAAAAAATAACTTTACTGATCTTTTGATTTTTTTTATTTTGATCAGGTTTAGGTTTTTACGGTGACATAGCCATAGGATTACACTCTACAGTCCAACACTGACAAAAGCTCTCGCCTCCTCCTGCCTACTCAGCTTTTATATGTTACCAAATTAACTGTCAGCTGTATAAATGGAAGCATTACAACCTCAAATAGTGTTAAAACTCACTCAGTGTGACAAATTTTAGCTTTAAGCAGTGCAGGTCGTGACTGACCGACCCTTAGGGGCTCAACAGATTCATTCATATACCAGAATCAGACAGTGGAGTCCGTGATTATTAGCTTGCTGGACTGTGGGTTCTGTTGTTGCTGCCTGAGGAGTTTGGTGAGACTCGATAGACTTGATGCAGTTCGCTTTATACTTAAACAGGTTTTAATCTAAATAAATGTTCTGCATTTTGATTTTCATGCTTTCATCGTCTCCTGTTTTTTCCTTATTTCTGCTGCTGTCATGATACAACATACAAATCTGATTTTTATTTACTATAAAATTGCACACGTAGCATCAACACAATTATCACGCAGACCGAGATATATCAAGACAACATAACACCTCCCAGCACCAGTATGTACTGATGCTGTAACTGATGGTTTCTTTATACCCATAATATCCACCAGTCAACATTTTGGCACATTCCCGTAAGACGTCTATAAACTGTGCGATAACAACAATCTCATGGGTAGTCTATGTCGCGGTATCGACGTGCCACACAGTACAATCAGATCGCCGATTTTGATGGACAACAAAAGACTTTCATCTGGGACAGCCCAAGACTGCACAGTGCAAGGGGGCCTTCAGCAGGCTTATGAACCTGAATGTGGTTTGGGCAGCCTGGTATAAGACTGACTTCTCCTACTTAAAGATTTGAATTCTGAACTCTGTTCACCATACAGATGATTCCTGCTGTATTCTGACCACTGTGGGTTAGCAACAGTCAACAGTGGACATGGTGCCACGTTTTCCAGGTGAAACTTTAACTTTTAAACTGTGCAAATGTTTGTAGACTGCATCTATTTGGTTCAAGCATGCAGACCCAAGCGTCAAGTACCACATACCCTTGGTATGAATACACGCGCCATTACTCCTCTGTTTGACTTTATGCCTGGTCTCCGTTATTTCCATCATGTTGTGTTTTAATGGTGTTTCCATGGGATACTGAGGAGGAAAGGATGCTGTAGTTGTCCTCTAGACTTTATCAAAAGAAGGTTTCATTTCCTTGGAAGTGGACACAAATGTGGACTTTAAAGGGGGGTCGATCGCACCACGTACATCTGTGTGATAATCTCATGAAGACTGAATTGTGGTTTTGACCTGACCTCTGTGTGTGTGTGTGTTTGGGGTATGATGCCTGTCACAGTACAGCGCTCTCCGGGATCAGTCAGTCTGACAGGTCATTAACTTCAGCGAAGCAGAGCAATAGCTGTCTACCACCAAAAGGTCAAGGAAAGTTCAGATTCGTACACTGGCTTATCTGACTTATACGGACCCTGCCAAGACATCTTTTATCACCCCCCCACCCCCCAACCCCCATCCCACAACAGACCCACACAGGTTGTACATCTTTCCTCATCTTCATCTTCTGTTGTTCTGTGTCCCTCGGGGCCCTCAGGGGTTCAGGGGACCAAAAGCCAGAGAAGTGGGCTTTTGACAGCAGGTCACGGTTGACAGAGGGAAAGAAGATTTATCGGACAGACATGATTGTGTGATGGGCCCCCCCCCAAACTGCTGCACCCAACATGCTCTTACACGACGTAATTAAAGTAAATTCCTGGGAAAACAAATATCTGAACCCTGGAGTCTCTACTATTGTAGGATGTCATCAGTCTGTAATGCTCAGCACACTTCAGGTGTTAACACGTGTCCACGTCCACCCTACCTGAGCTGCACCATAGCTACGTTTTGATACTGACAACCCCAACCACCACTGAGGCTTCATTCCATCAACTCAGTCCGCGACTAAGATTTCACAAAACATATGATGAGCTTCTAAAATACGTGATAGCTTAAACTACCAAGCAGTTTATTAAATAGTTAAATTAGTTCCACCTGGACCAGCTACAACAGTATTATGCTACTTAGAAATGAATGCATGAGTAATAATAATCCACTATTATAGCTTATAATGGTATAGCAATAATAAGGAGCATTTTTCTGAATTATGAGAACTTTTACTTTTGAGACTTTAAATACATTTTGCTGCTAATACTTTTAACACTTTAGATGCAAGACTTTTACTTGTAAAAGCATATTAAGAGAATATTTTTTACTACACAAATTAATAAAAATAAAAATAAAAATAGCCAAAATCGAAGCAGCAGAGGTTGAGATATCCTGACTTTTAGTCCCTGGTCCATCTCCACACCCCCAGTTGGTAGGCGACACAGACTGTATGTTACAAATCTCCAATCTGAGATAACCCTGTTGACACCACTGTGGCATCATCAGGGTTATTTTCAACTCAAGAGCCACCCAGTGCTGTTTTCATGATGAGTAAGCTGATGTTTAAAATTGGTAGCGTGTAACATAAAATTACACAATAGAATCCTTAAAAACAAAATGACATCAGTACAAACTAAACCAATATTTAAATAGCCATGTCAGATCACCTAAATTCAAGGAAAATTGATGGCACAAGTAAAATTTCAAAGCCGGTCATCTTACTCCACAAAAAAGCCCTTTTGATTAATAAATTTTTTTTAAAGCTAAATTACTTAGCTGAGGCACTTCCTTAATTTCTGAATGCATAAATCCATACTGCCTCCCTCGTTAGAAGTAACTTCTCCAACTCTCCTCCTCTCTTTGCCAAACATATCTTCTCCAAATCCCATAACAAGAATAGGTCTTGTTATGGGATTTCAGCCATATTTACTTATAAGATGATCACTCAAAGAGAAAGTCAGAAACTCATTCAAGTGTGTGTCAGCTGCCATCTGGTCAATTAAATGAGACGCATGGAGAGGTGTACCTGCGGAGGGAAAGCCCGACCTTACGCTCACGGGGCGACACCGGCGACTCTCTTCTACGGAAAGTAGCTGAGGTTTGTCCAGAAAGTCGCTAGATTTATGTCGCTTTTGTGAAGAAAAGTTGTCGAAGGGTCTGAAAAGTGAGTAAATCTAGTGAAAAAAGGCACTATTCATTTTGAAAGAGCTCTAAAAGAGTGGGGAAGCTGTAACACTGGGCCAGCTGACCAACGGTGTAAGGTCATCAATCATCCATGTTTACAGGGCCGACCCTGCTGCTACGGTCCGGCCAAAAACTGAGAGGGCCGGATTTGTTTTCTCTCAAGTGAGAGGTACTCTAGATTTCTGGAGAAGGATTACTGTAATGTTTGGAATATATAGTATATTTGGTGATGTGTCACATGTACTGAATATGAGCAAATGGGAAACAGCCTCAGACACCATCCTGATGAAGGTCAGGTGGCTCAAACCGTTGAATAAAGCAAGAGGAGACGCAGGTCAACAAATACCAAACAGTACTATTTCACATCACCTGCAGTCTGCTCCTACATTTAGCTGTCAAACCACCTCAGTGATGACACACGTGGGACATGTACTGTGTTCAGCCTGATTGGCCTAGTTGCAAAATATGATCATACATGTTTGAGTTTTAGGAGTGTTGTGCTATGGGCAACACTGACAGCCCACAGTGGGTTATTAGTGTTGTTTTGCTGAGTTCAATTGGCTCAATGCAAACTCGGTCTCCATTAGAGTAATGTTGGATTGTTGACTTTAGGGATGTAAATATTCAATTACCTTGCACACATTCACATAATTATGTCATAATTATTAATACTCAGCCTGGTTGTTGTTTTTTTATCTTTGTTTTTTATCACTTAATTTTCTCAGTTCAATCTCCCATATAAATGACATGAAATCGTTACTAATCTGCAGTATCGTAGTCGGTATCGCCGTCTGTGGCTGTCTCGGTAAACCGGGGCTCATTATGTCTGTAAAAACTCCGAGCTGAGGTGGGACAATCACAGCTTGTTCCGTTGAACCCCGGGTTTGAGTGATTCAATAAATAGATGCTTTTGCCAGATTTCACTCCTGTCATTTGTACTGAAGAATGGAGCTGACATCAGTCTGAATGGGATCGCTCCATCTGTTGTTCTGACATCATAATGTCTTCCTCTAATAATGGAGCTTTTTATCAGCCTCTTTATCACGTTGGAAACTGTTGTTAGAACTATATTCGCAAATAAAAACCCAACCTTTAAAAGAAGGTGTTTGTTGTTCCTGAGATTTTAATGGCTTTCATACACTAGAATGTGAGCAGGCTGCAGTGCCACAAACAGAGAATCAAGGTTTAAATCTGCACCTTCAGTGACTATGATGTGGTGATGGGATGTGTGAACATGCTGTTTAGAAGAAATTTTCATGAAGAGGTGCAAATTATAAACTGTTGTTAGTGAACTGTGAATGCACTTTAATTACAGGATAATTTATAAAACCCTTAACAAGAAAATTAGGGGATTTAAAGTAGTTTGTGGGAAACACAAATTATAATTGACTATAATTCCCTTCATTATGCTGTATCTATCCTTTTTGTAGTTTGATGGAGTCTCAGCAATCAGAATATGAACGCAGGCTCAAGACTCTCCCCTACAACTATAAACACAGACGGACTATGTGGGACTACGGAAGGAAGCCTGAGTGGAGGAGCCGGCTGAGAACACTGCTGATTCACAAGCTAAGAAGTTGGATGAAACCATGATAACGTACGGCTCTACAAAACAACAAATGAGGCTCAGTCCCAATGTTGTGGAGTTCAGGTGGAAATTCCATTTCTATTCTATCAGGATTGACTTGGTTCTGCATCATTATATCATTCCTTTCCTCACCACCATACATGTGGACTCAGAGCAGTAGGCTCTCATTGAGCCTGAAGCTTGTTTTGTGTCTGGCAGGAAATTTACATACTAAGTTCTGACTGAAGAGTTATTTTCTCACGTTGTCATTACGCTGGTGTACGACAAAGTCGCTCATTTCCTGAGTGATGTGTTTTCATGCCTTGTTTTTTTTGTCCTGGTGTTGCTGAGTGTAGTGGAATATAACTGTTCCCCTGTTTCCTGAATCAAAGAGCTTGAATGGTTGTTGCCACCACGTGTCGGAGGACATTCGCATTAGAGCCCGAGGGACAAATTGAACAGCCCGAAATATCAGGTGATATTAGCTCACCGCACATGTCAGCCCACAAAGGACACGAACCTGAAGGACAGATATCCCAACGATATGTTCTGAAAGTGTCACCATTCTACAGTTTGTTCATAGCAGTGACAGGTTTATCTTTCCCCGAAACGTCCTGACGGCACATTTCTTGGCCACAGGTATTAAAAAAAAGTTGGAGGGAATCTTATCTAAAAGCCTCAAAAATCATCGGCCTCATCAGTCGGGTTATAATTTGTGTACAGTCGAACCTTTCTCAGCGTTCGCTGGTCCTGCTGTTGGGAGTGTTTGAGTAGAGGTGGGTGGAGCCAGCATCTTTTTTGAGTCCGAATAAGTGAAGAGGGGTAATTAGGTTTGGTCACACAAGCCTTTAAAACAGCAAACCTTTGGGCCAAAGTCACTTCACTTCAAAGGAATCTTTCAATAATAAGGGGGAAGTAACAAAACTTTGGTGATACCCCAATTTGTGATGTTGTCCCCTTGCGAACCGTCTTGACTGAACTGACCTCAAAGGGATTTTGGGAGAGCTACCGACATTTTCTGTGTTGAGCGATCCAAAGTTGTTTAAGCCTGGATGAGCGTTTGTCCTCTCAGTATCTGTTTCGCCACAAATGATTATCCACAACCAACCTTAATCTGCATGTAGTTTCTACACTGCTTTGCACTCACAAGTCCAGTGTGAGCACGAAACTGCAGAACAACAGCTGCGTTGAGCTGTTTTTCTGGTCATGGACCCTAACCCTCTTAACACTGTACATCTCCGGAACTTAGTTCTCTCTCTCTCAGAAGGACCCCAAAACTCCGAAAGCTGTGAATTAAAAACGCACAGGCACTTGCTAAGAACGAAATCAGTTCTCATCACTGTTCACAAAGAAGTTTTCCAAGAAGAAATGTTGTAGTTAACAGTGACATCTTGTTGTTGCTTAGTAACCACTCCCCTCATGATGCCCTGCTGTTCAGTTTGAAAAGATCAGAGTCAAGGTTAGCAGCTGTGGCTTCACCTACCTGGATTGTTATTAATCACCTTGTCCCCCTGCTGGCATGACGTACAAAACCTGACCTGGCACTGAACCCCTGGGACAAAAAGAGAGAGAAGAACAAGCGGTGCAGTAAAGTCCCACTAGATGAGCACAAACAGAGTGGCACACTGCTGAACGGAGGGATGTTATTTGAAATCAAACACACTGTGGAAATCACAGCGCTCTTTTATTAAACTGCCTTCATTTCTTTTCAACAAGGCCTGCAAGTTATTAAATAAAGCAGTGAATAGACAAAGTTAATTCTCCTTCGGGACATCGGTTCGTGAGTTTCATGCATATAGATTTATGAGTACAGCATTCACTAGGAGCAAATGTGTACCATGTGTAAAAACAGCACAAATTAAAAATGGTAGCTATTCTCTGTCCCGTAACTGCTGAGGGAGCTAGTTTCACCTGGGATGATCTTATCAAAGGAAATTTCCTCTAGTGCCAAAGGCAGAGTTAGAGTTCATCGTGTTTCTTTCATTAAACATGACAGAGATTTATGGATATAAGAAATTAACAGTGCCGTGGTTGAGGTGAAAACTACAGAGGAAGGTTCATGCAATGAACATTAACAAGTGTAGTGAAATAGCCTGAGCTCAACATTCAATGACTGATAACTGATGACGGTCGTGACCACGTCAGTCTTTTACAACTAGCTGGAAACATTTTGTCCTATTCAAATTATTCAGTCACAGCTCTGATGTGAGACCTGTGAGGCTACAGCTCCAGCTGGGTCACAGGGTTGGAGCTTTTCCTTCAGGGCCCATGTGACTGGTGAACGGATCGGTCGGACAACCACCTTTGATCACAATGACTTTTGAAAGGTCAGTAAGATCTAGACTGTGGGTGACCTCATTCCAAGTTAGAGATCATTTAGAAATCCACAATGAAGCTTGAAAGTTGTTTCAGAACGATTACTTCCGTAGCATTAATGAGGAATTTACTAAAAGTGTCATGGGGCCATTGCCCCTCTTCCCCACCCTGCCTGCCCACTCATCTACTCCATCTCCGGACTGTTGCAATTACTGCTTCCCCCACGGCTCCCTCTCCACCTGCTACGCCTTTCCCTCTGCCCCACCACACCCTCTCTGCCTTCCTACTCAGCTAACCATTCCCCGGCTTTCAGGACTTCTGCCTTCCCTTCACCCTTGCTGCCTGCTGCCCGCCTCCCTCAGACCCTCACCCAAGTTCCCTGCTCCGTTTCCTAACCTCACCTGACTTTAAAATAAACTTGTTTTTTCGGAACTCTGAGTTCTGTGTCCAGCGTTCGGGTTTCTCTGTTACTTGTGACAAAAAGCCCTTATAAGGCTGCATGCTTATGGTGCAGTGTACTGTATGTATGTAAATTTATTTAATCAACCCTAATTTTTCTGCACTAGCCCACTATTTTGCTGTAGAGGGTCACCAAAACCTGGCAACACCACAGTGAGTAATGGTAGGTCTCATGTTTGTAGTCCCAAAGCATTAACCTCTTTTTCACGCTATGAGGCCCCTTCTGAGGACCTTTGAACTACGGCCTCTGAACCATGCCTCTATTTTCAACACATAGTTTCAATTCTACATATATATATGACCATACACCTCAATGTCATCTCATCTATCACGTCTATGTCTATAAATTATGTTTTGAACTGGTAATGCGTGGGGCAGCCTGGTCTCACCAAATGGACGAGTGACATGCAAGTCATTTCACAAATCACCAGTATGCATTTTTTGCTTTTCACGTCATTTCACGCCACATCATTTCTCTACTCACTAACTTTGGTGTTTCAGTATTACAATTTCTTGTTAGTTATCAGCTGCCACATAACCCATACCAATATATCTGCAACGGGCTGATATCAGCTAACAGCTATCTCTAATTGAAATTACTCAATAGAAAATGAGAGAACATTTATATGAAAAGCTTTGAGAAAGATTGTTGAAAAACCACCACATTGTGTGATATAAATAACTTGCTGTAATGATGGGAAGTTGTTTAGTTTAGGTTTTGTTCTTATACACAATTAAAACCTCATAATTTCCTGGAGAGGTGTAAATACTGCTGCAGCAGGAAGAGTAGCTGAAAACTATTATACTCATGTACTGTATTAGTTACAACTTTATCACCTTGAAAAGCCCCCTGAGGAGAAAGAAAGCATCTCTCAGTATTTTTAACTGGTTTTCTGATACCTGCACATTTGGTCTATGACAGTATCATAAAGTATTTGTAGGTTTTATTTTTCCTCATATTTCAGGCCCATGTTTAATTTTAAAGCGAAAGGGATAGTGTGTGTGAACTGTCCTGGTTTTTATAGCAGCGGCATCTTTGGCAGATACACACAGATCGTTAAATTGTCTGACCAGATGATCTATGGAAGCAGAGTGGGCCAGATGTCAACTGCGCAGGGGGCCAATAAAAAAATTAATAACTGATTGGCCAGTAAAGATGATCTGGTTGTGCTGTAAAGTATCAACTTTAAAATTAACATTAATACCAACATATAGAATTTATAAACAGAAATAAACCTAAATGCCCAAAGCATTCACATTTAAAGATGAATAACAACAGCAAAATCGCTTGTGCATTTAGTTTCACATTGAAATATTTTAATATTTTAATATTTATTAAAACAGACAATTTCAACTTTTGTTTCTGTTGTCATTTTTTTATCACCACAGACATTAAAAACGATGCTACAATATTTAGTTCAGATAGTTCATAATGCGGCAGGTGGGCGGCTCCAACACTCTCTTTGTACGTACACTTAGCATTAGTCTGCAGGACATATATTCTTGAACCCAGACAGTTTCAACGTTTCAACAAGCCTGTCTTTCATCTCAACTGCCCATCAAACACAGTAAAGAATGGCCGTCGCCACTTCAAAAGTACTCTCCTTTTCTTCTCTTTGCAGACTTGTTTCTCAGAAAGTTTTTGTGATGAGTGTTGCTTATTGTCCGACCTCGGTTTGAAAAGAGATCTTCACCTCAACGAGACTTACTGAATAAATAATTCTTAAAGGATCATTTCAGTTTATTACAACTTGGGTCTTAATGTTGTGGTTTGGCCATTGTTTCAAGTTGTAATAAACTGGAATGATCCTGTAAACAACTACAGGAGGGTCCATAACCATTGAGATCAAACAGGTTTTAAAAAAAGCTGAGACAGCACTGATGCTTCTGCCAGCAAGGAGATGTTTGTATTCATAAACTGCTCAAGTTTCCATTCTGTATCATCGGTACTGACCAAAGCAAAAACCAGACTTCACCTCAGACTGTCTGGGTATCAGTGATAAATCATCCTGAACCCCTCTTATCTCAGTGGTGGGTCCCCAGGCAGCATCTCCCGCAGGACACTGTCCTGACAGTGGGCTAGTTTTTCCAAGTTTGACCCACCCAATAAACAGGAAGTCCTGTCATTGAAAGACCAATTGTCTACAGTCATGGTAGAATCTCTGTGAAGCAATACTTGGACACACCGGTGCTTTGAGCTAAATGCTAACACCAGCATGCCAACATGCTCACTGTGACAATGTTAACATGCTGATGTTTAGCAGGTTTTATGTTTACCACGTTCACCATCTTAGCTTACTGTGTTAGCATGCCCACATTTGCTAATTTGGGCTAAACACAAAGCACGGGTTGATGGGAATCTCAGTTTTGCAGGTACTCTGTCACAAACCAAAGTATTGATTCATCCAGAGGGGAACATGGATGTCTGAACCTCATTTCACCACAATCCATCCAATAGTTGTGGAGTCATTTCATTCAAAACCACAAACTCTGAACCTCAAGGTGGCAAAGTCAGTAGGATTCATCCTCTGGTGACCCGGTGGAAAATGTCAGTCCATATCAGTCTGGACTGAGACTCTTTATTAATCTGAGCAATTCTGTTGAAGACATTCTAGTTCCTGAACAACCAGCGTTTAAATGATTTTTGCCAGCTACATTTAGTCAGCCTATGATTTAGAATAACAAGGGCATGATGAATCTGTGAACAGTCAATGTTGATTTCAGTAACATAGAGGTAATAGATCGCATGTCTTCTTACTGCCTTTGTAGTCTGCAAACTGCCCTGAGTATTCATCTATCTGCAACCAAACAGCCTCAAGGTGTCAATAAAAACCGAAGTACAACGGTTCCTCATCTAAAGATGGAAAGAGCAGAGGCAGCTCAGGTCCACGGGTCAGACAAAGGCCAGACATCATTATGCACTTTCATGGTTTGTGAAGTTCCACAAGGCTCACAGCTAAAATCCATGACTACAAAGCGCACAACGGCTCTGCATCTGAGTACAAACTGGGCCTTTTCTCTTTTCACCTTCATCTGGTTTCAGTCTGGTTTCAACTGCCTCCACCGTCGTTACTCACCGAGCGCTGACATTTAGTGCCTCCACTCAAGAATATTCTCAGTATGAAACTAACTAGATGGCGCAGAGCAGTCATCAGTGTCAGACGGGTTTCTGACCAGATCTACAGCTCTGCCCTCAGCCAGTGTTGGGCTGGGGTCGCACCGCTGAAGCGATTTATGCCCTCCACGTTCCACCATACTCCTCCCTCTCCCTCCGCCGGAGCCTCGAGCCTCGCCGACAGCGCCAGAGTCAGGTACTGGGCCATTATCACCACATGTGGGCAAACTGCTTTAAAATGTCTTCTATACATCACCCAAAGCTGGGAACGCCGAGGGGTGAAAGGGTAAGCTGCAACCCGCTGGCCCAACATAACTTAGAGTCCAATGCACGCTTGTACACACACTAATTTTCCTCCTCTCTGGCTTCTCTAGCACACACAATTCCACTTCCGTACTTGCGAGGACCAACACACTGATGTAATACCTTCCCTGTTCCCTGAACTGAACCTTTAAGCTATAATCCTTCATTGTATCAAACATGCAACGTATTTACGTTTTGTTTGCCTCTTTATAGTGTTTTTCATTCATATGGGATATTTGTTCTGTGAAACTGAGAATCCTGCTACAGGGAAGCTCATTGTGGTGTCCAAGATGAAAAGGGATCATCCTTTGGGGAGAATGAATCAGCTCAGTCTATTCGAGAACAATCTGACTCCCAGATTTGAATATTTCTTCTGTTCAAGTTGACATTTTGTCCAGATGGTGGCTGTAGAGATAAAGTCAGGGGGTGCTCTTTGGAACATAAACACCCACAGCTAATCTCGTGGTCGAGTCTTTGAGAGTCCAGCCTGCTCTACAGCTGGGCACCTCACAGCGCATTATTGCGTTTATTGCACGGACACGTGCCAAAAAAACAAAAAATAATTACCAGAGGTAGTCTATTTTGAAATGGCCGTGGCGTGAACTCGAGTATCAGAGCACAACACTGGGGGAAAAGTGTTCCTTTTGCGTTCGGCTCTGTTGTTATTGGTTTCCATGGCTGATCGTCGCGCCCTCTCATCCCAGCGTACATCCTCACAAATGTGCACCATCTGGCACAGTCCTCTGTGATGACAAAGCAAGGCTGCTGTCTCCATATTTAATCTCAGCTGTGAAAATGTCAACACGATGATCTGTCAAGGTCCTCAAACAGTATCAGAGTGAGAATGATTGGAGAAAAGTCGATCCGGCTGTCAAATATTAAAAAAAAGAGATTTGTTTTCTCTTCGCAAATGCACGTCTCTGCGACGCAGACAATAATAATCCTCAGCTCTGAGTTAAGCTTTACGGTCACCAGCAGAATCACATTCAAACATAATGAAATATGATACGTATGAATATGATTTCTGCATTAATATTATAGGCGATGACTTCATACAAAGAGAACCTTAACTTAACAATGCCGAACAGGTGCGTGTTGGTTTAACCGTAGGGGAAGCGAAAGTAGTGTTTGTCTGAGAAGGGGCAGCCTTAAGTCCTTTCAGACGTGGAACGGGTTTCATCTCTCTGCTGAAATCTTGGCTTTCTGTGGCTCAGACATACTCTACACGTTTGTTGAGGCTTTGCTCAGACGCGACAGGACTGTTGACTGGTGATATTTTGCACCTGGCCCACAGAGGCAGCGGAGAGAACGGCGGCGAGATGGGTAAGTAACGACTTGAAGGAAGAGGAGTGTTTTCTGGGATTTAAAAATATATTTTGTCTTAATTAATGACCCACTTGAGCGCGAGGGAACGCTTGTCTCGCTTCTCGCTCTGTGTCCCCCAGTGCGTTTTCTCGTCAGTTTCGGCATTTCTTAGGTGGGGAATTCTGCTTTAATATTGCTTAATAATGCTTGGACAAGGCCCATATTCCGCTTTATTAATCTCACTCTCTTACATTTGATTGATGCCCATGTGGGCTTACGAGACAACAACTACCAGGTTGGCCATATGAAAAAATTCACAAAGTCAAAAGACGACCGTGTCCCATGGGGAGCGCACGGGTGGTTCCTCAGGTTTCTGTAGCGAGGACAGTGAAGCACACACCTCAACAACGCCGAGAGACAAAACCAAACGCTGCTCTTCAGGACCGCCTACCTCAGCTGAGCAGTAATGTACCAGTTCTGAACGGAGCACACTTGGCCCTCGTTCTCAGATGTGGCTTTTTCCAAATCTCCTCATTCTACTATTCCTAATGAATCTTTAGTAGTATTTTTGTTTGACTATATTTATACTACAGTCCAAATTATCCCTGCCAGTGAAATGTCAGAGAGAAAAAATGCTGCAGCAGCCGTTTTCAACGGATGACTGATATCTGTGTGCTCTGTCCCGGCTATAGATATTTTTGGTCAACCTTTCCTCTGGTTTCACAGCCTCAGTGTTTCACATCACTGCGTGACAAGACAATAAAATTTGAATTCATCAGCAATAAAACCCAACCTCGCCCATTCAGGACATTTAGCGCTTTTGCTGCCACAGCCTTATTCGGTCTGGTAGGACCAGTAGCTCTTGGTGGCTGATTAGCAAACTGGTGTGTAACGAACGTTATTGAGTCAGTTTGCAGACTTTATTACTTTTCTGTACTTGTGCCATTGTTACACGCAGTGTTAGCATTTAGCGTTGTCTCATGATTACCACTTGTGGCTACACGGCCGCTGTTTAGTGAAGCAGGCATTCTGGATTTTGATTGGCTGGGAGACGTGGCTTAATGTTTAGTAACCTGACAGTATGAGCGGCTTCGCTTCAGGTGGTTCTCGGTCATTCTCGACATCACTGAACATCGAGCCTGCTGGGAATTATCCCTCCTTCCTCTTACATCCTGTATGTAAAGCGTTTTTACTGGATCTTCGTAGTTTCCTTCTTTCAACTGGGATGAATAAGAGTCGAAACTAGGGCCGATCTGAGGATTATTGTGTTTGTACAGGTTTTCTAGCATTTTTTTCCTTACGCTGAGAAGGGGAAACAATCATTCCTGTGGACTGATGTAACATTAGTGGAACCTTTTACAGCTCAACGTTACCCCACTGGAGCGTCCTGGCCCAGTGGTAGATCATTCAGTGACTGCAGCGTCCGCCGGGTTGACTCCGGATCTTTGTTACACGTCGTCTCTCTCCTGTCCACTATCAAATAAAAGTGCTAAAAGTGTACAGTTTTCCATGGTTTGTTAAACTGCTTTTATTTCCTTTGTGCATAAGACACGATAGGGAGGTGACATGGTTTGAGGAATTTATGGGAAAAAAAAGGATTTTCACTGTCACATAAAAACCATTTGCATTTGTTTTCTGGTTCACGTTTTTAAGTGTATTTCATCTGTTTTCATCATCTTTTTTGATGTGAGACTTGCTGAAGAACAGAGTAAATGTGCAGTTTAATAACTGGGACCATACAAGCAGCAGTTTTACAGGTTTGATGTAATGCTAGTGCGTTTTCTACCTTTACATCATCCTCATTTGAAGCTTGCTGAGACCACTTATGTTGCCATCTGTAACATCAGTGAGATTCATTCCGCTTCTGTATTTTCTTTGGTCATATTTGCCTCTGCGGCCCAATATGAACACATAAATGAATCCGCGGTTGAGTCTCTGCCGGCTGACCTTGGGAGAGATCTGCCAAGTCGCGCTAAATATCCAAACGCTGGCCTTTTCCGCCTGAGCAGAGCGACGTCGACACGATGGACGGCGACCCACAGTAATGCTTGACTCCCATCTGACCCCTGAGCTTCGCTTTTAATCTGAGCCCAGAAGGCTTTGACATTTCTCTGACATTTAGCATCGCACCGTTACCTCATAGAACTGAAACGGGCTTAGTTACTGCCTCTCAGCAATCAATAGGCAGTTAGTTCATCCTGCAGCAGAGGCCCAGTGAAAAAGAGGCACATGTGTATTCGCATTAATCCCGTCTACTGTTTCTGCAGCTCAGCCACTGTTTTTTTGAAATATAAACCAGCAGGAGGAAGCAGCTCTGCTGTTTGAAGATGATGATTGGTGCGACTGCAGTGTTTTACTTCCTTAGATCTGGATCTTCGTCCTCCAGGAGTCTCAGCCTCTTCTCTTCTTTCTCTGTCCCTCTGTGTGTTTTTTCCTTTCCTCTATATGTGTGAATAGTGTGTGTCTGTGTGGTCTGTCCTCTTTCAGGTCTCCATTGTGGAGAGTAGGTCACATGTCTGTTTGTCCTGGAAGAGGAATCCGTCCTCTATTGCTCGTCCTGAGGTTTTTCCAGTTTTTTCCCTGTTAAAGGGGTTTTTTTGGGGAAGTTTTTCCTTATGCAATTTGATTGTTAGCCCCCCTCGAAAATTGACTTGACAGTTTGTGAAAAGGTTCTGGAAGGAGAAAACCACCTTCGGTGCTATCGGTTACATATCAGCGGTTTGTGGTGTTCCATCACAGTAGCTACCACGTTTCTGGGAGTTTTGGGTCCAGACTCAGCCTTTTATCCCTGTGGAGAAAGGCAAAGTGGCTCCACCTCTGCCTCTGACAAATAGGGTGACGGCTTTTTTTCCTCAACAATCTTTAAAATGATTGCATGATTTATGTATTTCAGATATAGTGTGAAAAGAGTTGACTGGACTGGATTTGGATTTTTCTCCAAAAAAAATTAGAATAAAAATGACTAGAATAAATTTAAAGCAACATATCAGCAATGTTTTAAAGGAACAGACCAACATTTTGAGATGAACAACAATTTGTGGTTTTAAAGGGAGTTACATGCTGGAACTATTTTTTGGCAAACAACAGCCGTGGCATACAAACTGCCAAGCAGGTTCTGTTTTCACCTGTGTCTTTTGTCGGTTGGTTTGTTAGCACGATTACACAAAAACTGCCGATTTGCACCAAACCTGGTGGAGGGACGGGGTGTGGGCCAGGGAAGAACCCGTTAAACTCGGATCCGGTGAAAGGGGTGGATCCAGGAATTTTTTAACATTTCCAGCACAGAACTCCCACTAAAACCCATATTTTCCAGTTTGTGTGTTAATTAAAAGTTAAGAGCATTTTAAGTCGTGAACTTTTCTGTATGTTCTGACAGAATGGCAAGCATGATTTGCATGTATATGCTAGTATATGCAATCTGTATGCAATGGTATAGAAGGTGCATCTGCATGAGTTACAAGTTTTTGGACTTCCGTGAAAAGTTTGATCGTATCCCAGAACTTATAAATGTACAGAGACACAAAAGGAAAAAGGAGAAAGACTGGAGGGAAATAACAGTTCAGTCAGAGGCCGAGCTGAACACCAACACACAAGCCCACTACCACGACAGACACGGTCTGTGTGACATTCGGGAGTGAGAGAAGTTCTGACAGCGTGAGAAAGCTGAAAAGTTCGACATGGCCCCAGCATCAGAGGACATTCTCGTATACGTTTTCATTTTACGAGGCCGCGTGCTCGTTGCAGTAACTGAGCTGATTTACTGTGTGAAAGTCAAACACTTCAGTAGCAGCAGTCGTCACACTGGTGTAGGTTGGCTGGAGAGCATCCACTGCAGGGCTGAAAGGATGCTAGAGGAAACAAATCCTCCCTAAAATGTGGCCAAAGTGTTTCTGTCCTTCTTTTTTTTAGCAGCTGCGATTCAATGTCCTTTTCAAAATACAGCGAATCAACCGTGCAACAAGACAAAGCTCGTCATTATCCTCTTGTCACATCACCTGAGCTGTGTAGTGCTGGAGCAGATAAAAAGCAGCCGAGCTGTCTCAGAGTCAGACTGAGTCTCTGAGGTTCACACTGAAAGTCTTTAACGATTCGTTTTCACCACCGCTTGCCCTCCGTCTCCCCCTGTGTATCAGAAGTTAGGAGGACTAAACAATGGACCTTGAAAGGTCTTTTGGAGTCTGAGCTGACTGAAGTCTGGGTAAAATCAATATTAACCTTCCAAAGCAAAAGACTCTGGCAAATCAAAGGCAGAAAGTTTGAGTTCAGAAGCCAATGCTCATGAAATGAACAATGTCCCCCGGCCTCAGCGCTCTCATTTTGAGCCATTTGACAGGTCCCTTTACCGTGTAGAGGTGGTGATGGGAATCAGAGACTAAGATGAGAATGTAAACACTCAGGGGACTGAAAAAGGAGTTGTCTCAGCGTCTCAGTTCATGTGTAGTACGGATACCCTTACAGGCCTTCTCCTTCACACCCAACTGGTTAATGAGTTGATTACATCCCAATTCCCACACTCGGCAGCATTTGTGAATAGCAGGGTGCCCACTTGTGTGAGGCATTTCCAGGAACCAACAAAAGCGTCCGAGTGCCTGTTGTTCGTCGGAGCTCACTGGGACATGTTTGATCAAAGAGGACACCCTGTCACTCGCACAGACATGTGACGTAGTCCGTCTCAGACGATTGGTTGCTTTGATAGTCATAAAGCATTACAGTAAAATACAAAGGCACAGGCAGGAGCTGAGAGGAGTAAGACGATTAATAAAGCAAATAAAATCGGTAATATCAAAGCACACACTCTATGTTCTGTAGATAAACTCAACACTTCGGCAGATTTCTCAAAATAACTGTCAGATGTGTTTTTTTTCATCTGTCTGATCCAGAAAGATAGATTTCTTATATCAAGAGGCAACCAACTGTGGAGGTTTCTTACTGTGCAGAGTTTGGAAATAGTAAAACCGACAGTAGACTGTGGTGATTTGTGAGATACACTTGGCCCTGAATTCCACTCCAAAGTGGTATTAGGATAAGTGAGCATCGAGTGTGGGATAAGTGTACTGTGAATTGGAATTTGTCCAGACGTAGGACACACTTGGCTACAACCTGGTGCCGCGTGAATGTACACTTCACTGCCAGAGAGCACAGGTGTGGGTACTGGAACAGACCCATTGTCTCCAGAATGCTGTGCTGATGACAGAAAGGTCGGCCAATGTAGAGGCAAAACTCTCCTCTATGGCGAGGAAGCGAAGACGACAATGGGTCTACTGAGATTCTAAGAATTTATCGCAGAATGTTAAATGAATTGAAGTGAACAACCAGCAATAATCAGCAACGATCATCAGACAGAGACAGAGACGAGCTCTTCAGTACTATTTGGCCAAATAGGCTCCAGTCTCTCTCCACCACAGAGGTTCCAGGGACTGGACGCTGTCATTAGGAGAATCCGGCCTGCATCTGTCGTACAGTTCATCCAAAAGACATTAGCTCACAAAGACAGAACATCGGGCTCAGCTGACAGGACATGGGTCAACCGTTTACACAGGAAGGGGAAACACGCATTCAAGGAAAAATAGAACACAATCAAATGAGAAATAAACATTTTCCCATCACAGTGAATGAACAGCAGCCAGTGTGGCCACCAAGTAGCAACTACAGGACAAAGGGACATTGTGTTTCCCCGGGTTTCCTGAGTGACTGGGCTCGGAGTGCGTGGGGCGCGTGGATGAATCATCAGAGCTGTGACCGACCTGAGTGTTCAGCGAGTCCACCCTGAGGCCAGATCGTCCTAGTGGCTGACCAAGGAACTGTGACAAAACAACGCCCTTCATCCCAGAGAACATTTTCCTCTTAAGACGCCGTTATGAACGACACATCTTTAAAACCGCTGACAGGACGCCTCAAATTTCCTCAAGGTCAGTTACCATGACCTGTGCCGAGGTAAAAATCTGATTTATTCTCTGGGTCGGATAGCAGGATATCTCAAAATCCCCTCCGCAGATTAAAGTGAAATTTGATGGAAAGTCAGGCCATGAGCCAAGGAAGAACCATTATGTTTTAGTGTGATGGCTTCATCATGCGGAACTTCGTGTTTCTGCTCACTAAACCGTGCAGACACTGTACAGATTAAGCACAATTTGGACCACAAATTAATGAGCTTTTCAAATGTTCGGTGATCTGGGTGTTGGATGATTGGATGGATTTCTGGCAGATCAGAGATTTTTGGTTTGTCATGTCGTGGCTGACTGTAGCCTTGACTGAGACTGTGCAGTAACAGAAACAAAACTCAACTTTGCTGCAGAGCAGACAGACCCCTATAATGTTGCCCTTTGCTTTTTTTTTACGTCGCCATTGTTGAGCACGTCGTCATCTTGTTTGAATAAACTTCATTGGATTGGGTTCTAGCTTTAGTTGGACTCTATAGGAGGGGATCACAGCTGATTGAGTAACTTTTAAAAAAAAATACAGGCCAGAAAAGTTGTAGCCTAGAGCTAATTGACTCCATGGCAACATTATGCTTCCTGTTGGCAAGGACTGGGATAGGGTGGGGGCACAGAGGAGGGTGCCAGGCTTTGAGAGGTACAGAGGGTAAGTCAAGAAGTAACACCAAATGCAGTATCTTTGGAAATAGTTTTTAAAAAATCTTCCATACTGTTTGGAGCCGGCAACGACTGCCGTGCCTGTGACTGTTGTACATTTGATAAATAAAGAGCTTGAACCAGCGCAGAACAAGAATCCAAATTAGAAATAGAAAAGTAGAAAGAAAACGAAATGACTAACTCTCTCCCCCGGCCCAGGAGCTGTCGTGGTACCTTGGAGCAAGGCATTACATCCTCTCCTGATGCAGCAACACTGTTGGTCAATGAGCTGCTCGCTGGGGTTGTACCGACCAACCGCCAGCCTGGTGACCTGCAGGGACTGAAAGCAGAAAGCATAAATAAAGGTTAATGAAACCCCCAGGGAACATCATGGCAGTCATCACATCACGTACAGTGAGACCCTCTATTTATCACCCGGTCTTGTCATACCACCGGTCACACGTGTGTGTGTGTGTTCACTTCATCGCCATATGAGGCTTAGAGGCCAGCCTTGTTAGACAACGACCTTCACAGTTCCTCGGTTGCCTGTCCATGACGGCACGGAGAAGCGTCCCCATGACAACCTTGAAATCAGCCCGCAGCCTCTCGTCTCACGGTCAATAAGTCACGTCATCTCCTCTGCCGGGAATACGGGCTCTCTATCCGCATCGTCAATACCCGCATGTCACTGCTGAGAACGTCTGCAGACAAACCTCAGCATCTCTAACCCTCGACTCAGACCGATACACCGCTATAACCGGCGATCATCGCTGTTGATCATTCCGCCGGCCGTGGTTAAAATGTGAAATAAATGGCAGCAAATCAAAGCCCGGAGCCTGCCTTCATCAGCCGCCCGCAGCAGCGGAACACATTAAGGCTCGGAGAGTCGGGACGTTCTCAGAGAATAACAATGAGAGTCAGATTCACCTGGAACCAGGCAGCAGACTCCATCATGTCTGACGCTAATAGCTGGCAGATAGAGAAGGTGTGTTTGTGTTCGGCGGCTGATTTCCCCCCCGAGGAGCCTGAAATAATTCAGCTAATCCTGCAGCCTCCTCCATCAGCGAGCACTTCTGTGTTTCTGTGCTCATGTATATATTTGCGCCTGTGGGGGAAGCACTGTTCATATTCAAGCACAGCCTACGTAGGCTGTTGTTGAAATGCGTATGAAGTTACATGCCGTAACTCCAGGGATGTATCTGAAGCGTCGACGCCGATGTGCTGACAGAGGTGTTTTATTCTGACATGACCGAGTGAGCTCGGGGAGTTCCTCCGCTCGTCTCCTTACAACTT
This sequence comes from Xiphias gladius, assembly GCF_016859285.1. Classification (NCBI taxonomy): domain Eukaryota; kingdom Metazoa; phylum Chordata; class Actinopteri; order Istiophoriformes; family Xiphiidae; genus Xiphias; species Xiphias gladius. The sequence goes on along the minus strand of NC_053400.1, from coordinate 34,134,365 downwards.
TCTTTTTGGCAATTTACTCTCCGCATTTAATCACGAGCCTGAAGACCGATCGTGTAAAAGAGCGAGGTGAGAAACTGCGGCTCGGCGAGTATTGATGAGGAGCTCTGGAGGACATCTGGCTCGCACGCTGCTGACACGCTTCGCTGAGTTCGTGTGCAAGCTACTGTCTTTCTTTTATTGTCTTTTTTTGCTGTTCTGTTGGGATGAAATATGAAAACCAGGTCTGTCATTGACGTTTGCCTTCATCACTTTCTCTGCGGCTTGGTGAGGAAATTACCAGTCATCCACACATCTGACAAATGCATTTTCTATTATTTCAATAAATCAGGAGAGCTACCAAGTGACTTATTCCTGCCATTTGATCGATTTGAACAATATTTTTTTTTGCCAGAAAAATGACAAAGTGGCAGTCTAAAATCTGAGTTCTGCATATACGCATGTCGCAAAACCTCGAATCCATACGATGCTACAACAGTTTCAGTCAGCAGATGGATTCAACAGGGGCTGTAATCCATCACACCTTGTTTGTTCACCTGCTGGCATCTGTGGATTTTGTTGAAGTTAAAAAGCTGCACTGTGATACACAGCGCGGGATCCGAAGACCAATATTTCATGCACAGCCTAAATCACCACCCACCAAGTGCGAACCGCCGGTGAAATCTTTCCTTGGCGGATTAAATCAATGAGTTACCGTCACACAGGCGACTATCATTCAAACAGTAAATGCAGTGCAACTTTTTAAGAAAAAACAACCTCTCTTTACTTTTACGTTTCTTTACACATTGAAATCCGCGTGTGCACTGAATAGTAGAGCACACTTAAATGATATGTCTCTCGAAGGAGGAATGTTTCTCCGTGTTTTAGCTTTTCTGTCAACTGTAATCTGATGGACACACAGTGGTAAAGAAGGTCGTACAAGGGGAACTTTGTTTTCAGTGGTGTAAAGTTGTAAACAGCAGCTCGGGCCAACACTCATCATGTGTAGAGGTGAGCGGATTTTAGACAAAGCGTGAACACGCAGGGTGCTCACATTACGTACCATTTATCGGCTGTTCCTGTTCTGAGAAAAACAGGCCTCGTATCTGCTCACCGAAGCCTCGGAAAGCGTCCGCCTGCTGCTGCGCGTGGAGCCAGCTGACGATGGCAGGTCTGGTCCTCCAGACACCGAAGCTGGCGTGAAGAAGCTGCGTGAATATGAAGCGCTGCGTCAACAATGGGCTCAGAGAGGCGGCGGGTGGCGCTGGTTCCGTTAAAGGGAAACTCCTGCCTCGGATCCTCCGCTGCTGCTCTGTTCACTCCAGGCCGACTGGGAGGTGACTTGATGTATTGTACTGTAGTTTAACAGCGAACCCATTTTCCCTCAGTGTGACTCCTCTGCTCCTGCTTCACTCAGTGGCTTCCTGCATCATGAGGACCAGTACTGCTTATTGGCACTGATACTCGGACCAGAACTCTTATCCATACTCCTCTTCAATTTTAGTGGGGTCCCAATTTATAACTAGCTGTTCCAGGGTTCAGTGTAGCTATTATTAATTTCCTTTATTTATTTTGCCAAGTCATCAGGGCATATTCTTTTTAATTGCTTGGTTGTCCAGCTCACACATGGTTGGCACACGACAACAAGCAACAAGCCTCCAGGCTCCAGGCTCCAGCGACTGAGGAAACGCACACAGGTAGCTGCCTCAAACCCGAACAACACACCCGGTCGACCGAAGCACTTGACAATGATTAGCAAACCTTTGAGAACAGAGCGGCTTGATTTTGAGAAAAGGAAGAAACGAATGGACCATCATTAACGTCAGCGTCTGAACCGATGCTGCTGATGTTGCCCTCTAAACGAATCATTGTGGAATTGAGTGTTATTTCCACTCGAGGCCGAGTCGTCGTGTGTTCGTGGGAGCGTGGGAGCTGCTTGCCAACACACTTGAGCTGTGTGGAGTGGACGAGCCGCAGTGATGGTGGAGCAGCTGCTGCTTTGCTCATCCACATTTAAAACCCTACAAATAAATGGCAGACTGTCCCATCGGGTTTCCTCTGTGACAAACGACGACTATTACGCGCGCACACCGCGTTTAGCAGACTCCTCATCTGGTCTTTAGTCAGTCAAAATCTGCCTTCTATCACTGTCCACTGGCTCCCTGTTGCTGCTCGCATTAAGTTCAGCGTTGGCAGGATCCGGCTGCGCTCCGGCTCACTCGCGGCTCCATTGTTGTTTCCGTCTCCACTGGAACAGGAGCAGAGCATTTGGTCGTCAGCAGCCGTAATTTTTCATAAATTTTAAAGTGGTTTCGCCGACATTTTTCATGTTTAACAGCTTATTGAATACACGTTTGCAGCTCATTTAGATGCTTTGTGGCTGTAGTTGAATAAGAGAACCCTTCGTGCCGCTACCTATCACTCATTTTAAACGTCAATAAAGCCGATCTCACAGATCAGCTGCTGTCATTACCTGTATTATTGTTCATTTTCTGAGACGATGTAGTGAAAATAAAATAATGTTTTTGTCTGGAGCCTATTTAAGAGCCGTGATCATATTTCACATCAGTGTATGTTTGTATGTATGTTCACACTGAAACCTTTTCTGCTCACAGAGCACCATAGCTGCTGGGAACATCTGGGTGTGCCATCACATGACCTGCAGTTGTTTGATGATTCATGGCTATGTGGGAGCGTTTTTCATAAGATGCTTCTTTTTTTCTGCACAAACCAGATTTGGAAATCCTGTAGATAAATACTGTCATGCCAAGACAGCAACTTTGAAACTTGAGAGAGGGAGAGAGGAGTGAAGAAGAGACAGTACGTGAGGTTGTAATTTTCTGCTCTCTGATCAGAGCCCCCAGGACATCACAGATACATTTCATCAAGGAGGTGAGTGATTCACTGTTATCCAGACTCTGCAGAATCATCACAAAACATGTGAGGACGAAGGATCCGTCTTCCCCTCTGCCATCAAATGTGTTTTAGGGCTCCACGAGCTTCCAACTGCAGGAGGTGTCAATTTAAACCAAGGTAAAGTCCGGTGAGGTCACCCTGACAGCACCAATCCAGCGGTGACAGACCAGATTCTTTAAGCTTAAGGCCGTTCATCCGATCCATTGGACTGCAGCAAATCGATTCATGAATTCCACCAGAATAAACGAGTCTATTCAGAAACATCATTCACGTAAAAAGTGAAAATTTGTCAGGATGTACTTTTCCCAGTTTATCTGCTCTAAACATCTTTGGAGCCCCACCAGTCAACGATGTTCACGCTCTCTCATCCATAGCTCGTCATTTACCAGGGGTCTGTGCCACTTTTCCAAGTTGTGCATCTTTCTCCACGAAACTATCTTTGACGAGGTCACGTTGGGTCGTTTCAGGACTATAAAAAAAAAGCCCGGTCCTGTCTTCTGCTAACATATTCTGATCAAACTATCTCACCGGTCCAAAACTGCAGCAGTGAAGCCAGTGTACGATGTTTTTTCAAAGGTTTTGTTTTAGTGGAGAGCTCAATAGGCAGGACGCTTCACCTGACCATTTTATTTGATGTTAATACTCTAAAACTAGTAAGTAAAACTTTGATGGTACAGTTGGTTGGTCCACTGCTTTGGTTCAGTGTGAACTATCTCCACAACTGTTGGATGAGTGGCTATGAAATTTGGTATAGCCACCAATCGTGACACAGCTGCAGTTCATGTCACATCCAGATGTGTTTCACACATCTGTAGAAAGTATGATTTCTGCTTTTCTTTCACCAACATTCAATAGAAATGCACGTGTGAAGAGGAATCAGGCTGATTTCTAGAGCTGTCGAATCAACTTCACCCATTTCTAGGGTGAATGGAGAAGGTACATTTTACATTTTCCAGCAACAATCCAACAGTCTCTTTATGTGTTTTTCTAACGATGTTATTGTATTTTATCTTATATACGTAAACTACCAGTTTAAAAATTGAATCACTGAATAATTTTGTTGAACTCAATTGAATCTAAATTTCTGATCCATCCAACAGTCAAACACACTCGTGGCGTTCTTTTTACAACAGAAATCAAAAATTCAGCCCAACACTGTTGCAGAAGTTCCAACAACTGTGTTGCACTTTTTTCACCTTCTGTCCAGTTCATCCCAAACCAGCTCCATGGGGTTCAGGTCTGGAGACTGTGCTGGTCTTCCATCATGTGAAGCCACCATCTGGTCCTGTTCCTCTCATGTTCTGGGTCATTATCTTGCTGTAGGACAAAGCTCCAACCAACCAGTCTGTCTTCCTCTATTACTTGTCTTTTCCATCCCCATTCTGACCAGTAACCACTTCCTGCAGCACAGTGTTGTCCTCATAATGCATCAGAGGGTGTAGGAACACACTTTGTTCCAACACAAACGGAGGGTTTGTAAGTCATCAACTTAAGAATTGTTTGCAGTAACTTTCAAGGCTTCATTTACTTCCACTGCTCCCTGAAAAACGCCCTTCTTACAAGACATCTACATTATTTTTCAGTTTTCGGTGACCCAAACTTCTCATATGCCGCACCAAATAGACCCGTTTTGGGTAAAGACCTCTATACAAGCTTTAGCACCACCTTTCCGATCCACTTTTCCTGTTTATGGGCCGAATATGTAGAGTATCGGCCAAAGCCCTTGCCTCTCTGCCTGTGATGGGCATGAAGCTCAACCCGTCACTAGTAGGTGCCCCACTGGCTGATTGTGTGTGTATGTACTCTATATGACTGGTTGTGTTTTATATATATACATAACACCCTATATTACTTTTTTCTTCATACCCGTCTTATTTAAATGTTGTTTGCTATGCATTTTATGATGAACCCGACGAAGGCCAAAACTGGAAACGCATTGGTCTGACAATGAAGTTGTTCTTTATACTACAAGTGTTGGTGGAGTTTTGACCTCTTCTGCTTTCTAAAGCTAAAATCTGGCACCGACGTTGAACAGAAATCCAAATGGAAAGAGGAAACTGACTCATTTGTTACACCCACAGGAGCAGTCATAGACCAGAACGCGCTGCATCAATACCAAATGTTGTGTTTTAAATACGGGGTGTGAGTCACTCTGTGTCCGTCCGACAGTGACACCTGCCATTTCTCCACTTACGCTCAGTAAAACGAGCTTGTTCTCAGTAATTTATATTCATTTTATTTATATTTATATTCATTTTTAGCCCCACTAGTGGTGGTGTCATGGCCATGTTGGTCGGCCAGTCAATAGGTCAGTTGGCTGGTCCCCAGTGAAATGTCGTGACAACCTTCGAATGGATTGCCATGACAATTTGGTCCATGTCGCCCCAGGAGGAATTGTACTCTGGTGATGACTTTTCATCTACGGATAAAAATATGAATTAGTCCAATACATGATCAAATACCTTAGCAAATGGCAAATGTTAGCATGCTAACACACTAAACCAAAGCCGTGAACATGGTAAACATTGTATCTGATAAACATGAAACATTTTAGATTCATTTCGCCACGACGGCCTATTGTTTGTTTTCTTTACAGTGAGGAACACAGCCTCGGAGAGCTGCTAGCGGGGCTGAGTATTTGTTTCCCTCTGGCGCACTTAGTCAAGCACGATCTCCTTTTATTTCTTCTGCAGAAACAGCCATGATCCTGGGTTTTCACCACTGCTTCACCATCATTTAAGGACATAAAGCAGTTGCAAATTAGTGCGTCATTTTAATGAAATCATGACCTAAACATTCTTGATGAGAGTTCAGCTCATTAAAGAAGGCGTAAAGTGTTTTAATTTACAACTTCAATGTGTCGTAATATGATGTGATTACTTTGTGCTTCCTGTCAGTTGAGTTGCAGAACTTGGCAAATGATTGCTTGAAGCCTTTAATCTATAACCAAGATAACATAAATGTGTTTGTGTCCACGTGTTGTCTGTTTCATCTGTGTGTAAATGTGTGTTTTTGTGTGTGTGTGTGTGCATGAAGGTTAATAGGGCTGTGTGTGGGGGCAGAGACAGAATGAGTTTTGGATGAGTCCCATTTGTAGCGCATCATTACTCCCTGGCTCTTGGCTCCCGGCTCCATCCTCAGACAGGCTGATCTATAAATACAACTGGTCCAGACTCGCTGATGTGACGCCGCACGAAGTCGCACTTAGAGGGAGCACGACTGAGCAGCCCCGACAAACAAACAGCCGATAAATGAACACACAAACGGCGCCGAGAGATGAATCGCGGCGAAATGAGGCCTGGATATTCTTGGAAACTTAACGCCTTGTCAGTTGTTTTGACTCAGCGAGCGTCACCGATTAGAAAGCCGTTATGTTTAGAGGCAGAGCTGCAGAAATGGTGAGTGACGGATCGTTAAATGAACTAATTATGGCTCGAAATGCAAATAATGCAGTCAGCAAACAGAATGATACATGCCAAACCAGCCAAGCCTTTTGCTTTCTGTGTGAGGTGGCGAGGAATTGGACTGCGTTTCTGTCGGCACTACCCTGCAACCAGATGATGCCACTGTCCCATTTTCCAGTTGACACCAAGCATTTCTCAGGACTTGGTCCCAGCTTCTCTTCTCTTGAGATGACAGGCTTCTGTGGTCCGTCACAATGGACGAGGAGAAACGTATTCAAACACCAAAACAGCCAGAAGTTGCCCTACAAATGTAATAAAAGCACATTTCCTTTAGCCTGAGCTGCAGCAATTGGCTCAACAGGTGAAAAATCATGGGACAAAAGTGAATGGGTGCCATTTTGGTGCGTCGGATCGGGTCTTCACAATACATCCATGAGACAGACACCCTCTTATCCGGAAATGACGGATATTTTTTTTTACAGATAAACGGTCAGAGGTCCCAGAAGAAGCCGGAGGCGTCAGGCTTGTCTCACTGTGTCCTGTCTGACCTCAGCCGGGGTCAGAGCAGCGTGAGAAGCAGCTCCCGCAGATTCACACAACACTGTGCCACAACGCAGTATCCGCTGCCACTGCGGTGGGCTCGGTCGAAAATCACACGGCCATCCTTTGCTGCAACACAGTCCAACATAATCCAGCATATGACTGGCCAAGCAAATACACGTCAGCACACACACCAGGCACCAGTAGCGTCATTGAAAGTGTTCCGAGGAAAATGATAGTTGTGTACCGGACGCATACGCTGAAAAAGTCTCTGCTGGCTTCCTTGTGTCCACGACTTCCTTTGGCCCAAATTCTGATGTTGAGCAGCCATTTCAGGAGGTTTATCGACGAATTCACGGTTTTTACAGCTTCTGTAAATCGTGTACGGGAAAAGTCTTTCTGGGCCAGTGTGCGTCGCATGATGAACGCAGAAGGTGCAACCTCCCGTGCAGCCACTACATCAAGATCGCCTCGCAGCCCAAATCCTCTCCGCCAGGCTTGATATTACTGTTTACTTTGCAAAGATCGAGAGGTGAGAGTTCTCCCCGGCGCGATTCTTCCTGGAGTTGTCAGATTCTTTCGCGTGGTGGTGTTTCAAAGTTGGAGACCTAACAACTAACTCCGCTGGATGTAGCTGCGTCACATTTGGTTCCGTCGCGGCTGCTGGCGATCTTGCTGCCGTGCGAGCCTGTGTGTGCCGACAGGTCTTTTCCCCACCGCCATGTTTATGCGTCAGGTCTGGTTTTGGGCTTGCGTCTCTGAAGTCTGAAATTCACCGACAGGTGACATGAAATTTAGATGGAACAGGGCATCGTATTTATTACAGACCACCTTCCTTGTTTCTTCATTAAGTCACTTCACAGTAATGTAAGAATATGAGCAATGGATATCAGTAATGCTACAAAAGTCTGCTCGTGTCGTTGTGTATATAAAAAAAGTGGGCTAAGTGGGCTTTTCAGAGGAACATTATTTCATCCGTCCATTTATTTTCCAATTCTTGCGTCAATTTCCAGTTGAGTCAAAGCCACGATCATAAATCTCCCTCCCTCCCATCAGTTTGACGCTTCCTCCGTGGACCGAAGGTTGAGCAGAGGGTACGACTGAGGCGGCGAGACAGAGGGAGAGGGGAAAGAAAACGCAGCGTATCAGGCCAAGCTGCTCTTTGATCAGGCTCTGCGCTGAATATTTGACGTTAGCACCGACTGAGGAGGTATGAGACAGGCGAGGACACCACAAGAGAGGACATCTCCATCGCCCCCCCATCTGGATAACAAGACTTCCATCAGGCCTCGAGCAGCTTGTTTACCTTCCACTTATTGCTGAGATTGTCAGACCAGTCAATAGCTGTGTAGAAGCACAGCACGGTGCTACTACAACGGGCGCACACACACACACACACACACACACACACACACACACACACACACAAACCGCAAACACAGTGTGTGTGTGTGTGTGTGTGTGTGTGTGTGTGTGTGTGTGTGTATGGATGTAAATTCACTTAAAAAAGAGAACTGATGACACAAATAAAGGGATATTGATACGTTTAGTTTACAAAAGATGATAATTTGGATCTTTTTTTCATTCAGCAGAGACGAACTGAAAGAAGGAGGACGACCCCCACAGTAGTTAAATGAATTCATCTAATATGCTGTGCACAACAGGACTCTCAGACTTTGACCTCACTGTACACACACACACACACACACACGCACAAACACACACACACACACACATAAATATATCTATGTGTATAACTGTTAACTGGTTTTAATTTTGTGTCTGGTGTACGATCAAATACATTCTTACAACAGGGCGAATTAGAAATAAGGGTCTGTCTCTAATACCAGCACGTTTAAAATAAAAGCCTTGTTATATTTTGAGGTTTTAATTCCACTTATTTTGAGGACTGTGTGTTTCCTCTGAATAATGATAATAATTACAACAACAGTTAATGTAAACTTCAATCATCGAGCGGCGATAAATTAGATTTTAATTTAGTTTCATTAAAGGGAGCTCAAATGTAGCAAGCAACCGGCAGCAGAGATCACGAAAGTAATGAAGGGCTCTGGGAAGTCTAATATATAGCAGCACTGACAAAGTCTTTGTCTCTGTGTGTGTGTACTCTTATTGCTATACATTGTGAGGACCAGTTTGAGTTTTAGACCATTGAAGTGAGGACATTTTGACACCCTCAAAAGACTTCATTCTAGGGTTCAGGTTGGAACCAGGTTTAGGTGAGGGTTAAGGTTCGGGGCTGGGATATGCCTGATGTCAATCATTGTCCTCACAAAGGTAGAAGTAAAAACGTATGTGTGTGTGTGTGTGTGTGTGTGTGTGTGTTACATCGTTGGGGCAGAGTATTGAAGCTCACTTGGTTCCAAAGGGGCAGAAATGCTTATAGGAGGTTTTCTGCAGACTGCTGACGGAGGGCTGTTATCATCAAAATCAGGCCATAACGTCCAGGAAATCACAACAAGATAAACCTGAGAGTGAGCACACACACTCTCTCTCACACACATGCGCGCACACACGCACACACACACACAATCCCATCCCACTTTCCTGCGCATGTCAGCAGGTGACAGAATGAGAAGATGGGGGTCACAGTGGGCTCATCAACTTGGCAATTTTCTCCAGGTAAGCAGTTTTACACAGAGTACACACACACACACACACACACACACACACACACACACACACACACACACACACACGCACTGTGGGCAGTGACAAGGGTCATGGAAGAGAGATGCATATACATACACCTGTGATTATTTACTAAAAAGTCCCACCTGTGTGTATGCATGTGCATCTGTGTATGATTAGTGTGTGTGTGTGTGTGTGTGTGTGTGTGTGTGTGTGTGTGTGTGTACATCGTTGGGGCAGAGTATTGAAGCTCACTTGGTTCCAAAGGGGCAGAAATGCTTATAGGAGGTTTTCTGCAGACTGCTGACGGAGGCTGTTATCATCAAAATCAGGCCATAACGTCCAGGAAATCACAACAAGATAAACCTGAGAGTGAGCACACACACACACGCGCACACACACACACACACACACACACATAAATATATCTATGTGTATAACTGTTAACTGGTTTTAATTTTGTGTCTGGTGTACGATCAAATACATTCTTACAACAGGGCAAATTAGAAATAAGGGTCTGTCTCTAATACCAGCACGTTTAAAATAAAAGCCTTGTTATATTTTGAGGTTTTAATTCCACTTATTTTGAGGACTGTGTGTTTCCTCCTAATAATGATAATAATTACAACAACAGTTAATGTAAACTTCAATCATTGAGCGGCGATAAATTAGATTTTAATTTAGTTTCATTAAAGGGAGCTCAAATGTAGCGAGCAACCGGCAGCAGAGATCACGAAACTAATGAAGGGCTCAGGGAAGTCTAATATATAGCAGCACTGACGAAGTCTTTGTCTCTGTGTGTGTGTACTCGTATTGCTATACTTTGTGAGGACCAGTTTGAGTTTTAGACCATTGAAGTGAGGACATTTTGACACCCTCAAAAGACTTCATTCTAGGGTTCAGGTTGGAACCAGGTTTAGGTGAGGGTCAAGGTTCGGGGCTGGGATATGCATGATGTCAATCATTGTCCTCACAAAGGTAGAAGTAAAAACGCGTGTGTGTGTGTGTGTGTGTGTGTGTGTGTTACATCGTTGGGGCAGAGTATTGAAGCTCACTTGGTTCCAAAGGGGCAGAAATGCTTATAGGAGGTTTTCTGCAGACTGCTGACGGAGGGCTGTTATCATCAAAATCAGGCCATAACGTCCAGGAAATCACAACAAGATAAACCTGAGAGTGAGCACACACACTCTCTCTCACACACACGCGCACACACACACACGCACACACAATCCCATCCCACTTTCCTGCGCATGTCAGCAGGTGACAGAATGAGAAGATGGGGGTCACAGTGGGCTCATCAACTTGGCAATTTTCTCCAGGTAAGCAGTTTTACACACACACACACACACACACACACACACACACACACACACACACACACACACACACACACACACACACGCACTGTGGGCAGTGACAAGGGTCAGGGAAGAGAGATGCATATACATACACCTGTGATTATTTACTAAAAAGTCCCACCTGTGTGTATGCATGTGCATCTGTGTATGATTAGTGTGTGTGTGTGTGTGTGTGTGTGTGTGTGTGTGGCCACCTCTGTTTGTATCCTGCACATGCAGGTGCCTGCGCACGTGTGGCTCCTAATGGTCAGACTTCATCTAAACTCACGTTAACACAGTAACAGGCTGGTTTGAATCATTGTTGTTGTTTTATCTGTTTTGCCTCATTTATGCAGCTTTATTTCAATTTTTAGGAATGAATGTATGATTTTCCATCAGGTAGTGACTATAAACATGATTCGTTGAAACCGTGTATATGATTATATCAGGCTATTTTAGCAGTAATTCTAACGTATCTCACCTCATACACGCTCACGTGGTTCAGTAACTAATGTTACACAACAGCATTTTCACTGCAGTGGGTTTCAAAGATAAAACACCAGACGCCGCTTCTGCTAAAAAGAGAGTTGGAGAGGAGCCCGTGGTGAGCCCCGGTAACCGGACGTCTCCTCTGTGAAAAGGCAGGATACGGAGTTATAACGCACTGGTCCTACGTGCGTAGAGGTCTGCGTGGTTGCTGGCAGCGATCTACTGTGGGTAAACGCAGTGAACACACTCACTCACACACACATTAACATAATATGAAGGAAGACAGAGATGACATAGGGTACATCAGTGTCTTTCCCATTGGGCTGCAACTACGTTTTCCATTAAAGATTTTTTTCCCCCCAATTTTCTAATGATTCTTGAAATGGTCTTTAAGCCAAAGTGTTTGTTTCATAATTAAATAAAACAGAGAAAACATAAACATTTTCACATGTCACAAGCTCTATCCAGCTATTTTTGTCCACTGTATTTGATAAAAGAGTTGATCTGAGAAAAGATTCATTATCGACTGAATGATGAACCAGCGTGTCTCGTAATCTTTCCAGGAATACACTAGTTCCGACAGAGATCAGAGTTTAAAACCGTAAATAATCCACGACTTTTCACATATCTAAATGTGTTTGCTGGCTGTCCCGGACTGCAGCAACACATCAGCGATCCAGGCGTCATGAGCTCTGTACCACCTGCTGTCGGGTGGCCGTTTTCTCTGGGCAGAAGTCCAAAGAAAAAGAAGCAGATTTATCACTTACAAGAGGACGAGCTGTGACCGAGTCTAGCTGTCGCCGTGCCAAGATAAAGAACTGTCCGAGGCGAGAAGGGACGACGGGGAGCCGTCAGCATCTGGCTGGGTTATGGTGTTGTATTTTAAATATTTCATCGTGAAGCCTGACTCACGGTCAGAATTCCACTTCATCCCAAAGGTGCTGGATGGGGTTGAGGTCGGGGCTCAACACAGGAGGGCCAACTCCTCAGGTCAAGACTCGGCAGTTGACCTACACCTGAAGGATGAGGGACACTCCTTCGAGGACAACGACGCACATATTTTGGATTGGGAGGACAGGTGGTTTGAAAGAACACCACCACTTATCCCCCACCTACGATGCTACCAGCTCCAACCCCACGGTGGTTAAAATGCCCGGGACTCCCCACCAATCCCTCAGAACTGAAGAAGCCTCTTGGATGAGAAGTGAGATGTCGACAAGTAGCTACAACCAAGGCCGGTTGCTCTCAGTTCAACCCTTCTTAGATGGTAAAATAAAATAAATTTCAAATCTGCTGTTAGCGCTATAGGTCTGATGTTGCGTTTCAGTGATGGTTGTTTGACAGTTTAGTTTAACAGGCCAAACTAAGACTGGGAATGTCATCGTCTTACATAGCTAGCTATCTACATCCCAGAAAATAGTGAAAGAAGAAGCAAGGATGATATAATCGCAGCCTCACAGGTTGGTTTAAGTTGACTTTTAAAACATCACATTTCTTCATCTGCTCCCACCAACCACAGCTTACGTGTTGACTGACGATGACGTCAGCTCGGCGGATACATCATTTGCTATTGAATGGTTAACGTAAAACAGAACAAGGAAATTCCCCCGGTACCAAACAGGAAACGGATAACGTGTCAGACTCAGCGAATTCAGAGGAAGAAATGATTAACGGGCTAAGCGGCTTTCCTTCTCCCTGCTAACACCGACCTTTTCGTAGTTCATCGACAAGTGAAAAACGTGGATACCACACGTGCAGTTTGTCCCTTTGTGCCAGATGAAAGCTTCACATCATCAACACACAGTGAAGTCTTCATTTACAAATTGAGCTCATTTCCCTGAAAGATTTTCTTGACACTTTGACCTCAGTTTCACTTTTCCTCTCGTTATGTTTCCCCTCAAGCCACCACCGATAATAGAGCCCTGCTTTGGACTAATGCTAAATCATTTTGTTTTGATCTCTTAAAATGAATCGCTCTGCCTCTGACACTGATGTTCTCCTCTGCATCCACCTAAAGTCAGTCTCAGTGTGGACAAAGTAACAATGAACTCAGCAGATGGGGGCGGTGGTAACATGGCAGAGCCATTCTTCTCCAACTCTCTCATTTAGATTCTCCAAATGAGAATCTATTTCTTAACAATAGGATGTATTCTGTATGATGGAGACAGAAAACTGATAGAATAATTCAATAACAGGGCCAAGGATCTGTGAGCACGGCGCTATCTATAGTCCTGGAGTGGTTGATTAAAAATGGAAAGGTGCCACTCAGTGGTAACATGAAAAAATGGGACCCTCCTTGAATACAATAGAAGAGGAAGAGAATAGAAAGGAGGGAGAGAAGGGGGTGAATGGATGGAGGTGGATGCAGATTAATTGATGAATTCGGTACCATGAACTGTGTCACTCATTGTCTGAGCTACAATGAAATGTGCCTCTGACACAAATGGAATCCATTCTCCAGCCAAACAATGATTGTCTGTTCTTTATTATCACACTGATGAATTTTCAGGGGGGGGTTTTGTTTGGTTTTTTTTTCCTGGTCTTTGGTTTCCTGTCTCGGCGTAATTCAGTTTCTCAGAGGGCTTTTGCAGACGCACCAACCCGCCGTCGCAGCTGTTTCGTTAACCGGGGCCACAGTAATTACTAATGTCTGGGCACGGAATCTAAATTCAACCAGGTGAGGATTTAGCTTAGTTTGGTTGAGCCTTAAATTTTAAATATCATCACCAATGCATTAGCAAGTCATAACATGGTCTGCCAGTACCTAGTTTTGGACTGGCTGACCGATGTATCACCGTCATTAAGGGGAAAAATAAGGAGGTGGAGGTGTAGTGTGCCACAATGCAAAACAGAGTCACTGAGATCCTCAATAACAGGGAAATTGAGAGTGTATTATTTCACTTAAAGTGTAGCCACTAGCAGAAAAGAGTAACAACAGCTACGTCTTTACCAAAACCCCTTTCCCCATCATCATTTTAATAACTGTAATCCTCCATGATTGAGCAGCAGCGCATATAATCAAGAAACGGCAGCGGAGTAGTAGCAGATTGGAGCTAAAGGTGTTTAACAGTCATTTGAAGGCCTCAACTGTTGTTCCCATCTTCAGATTCGGAGGCAGGGAACGTCGCGGTTTGGGTCCAAAGCTAGAGGAAGCAGCTTCGCCGTACGTCTTTGCTGTTTTCTGGTTTGGTGAGCAGCAGCTGGGTGACAGGAGAGACCAACGCAGAGCGACGCGTCTTTCTCCCGTTACCCGCTCACCCCGGTTTCTCCAAGTGACCCGGTGACACGTAAACGCACCGATGGTGACGATGGTTCGATCCGCAGCAGAATTACACAAAGTAATCTACCTCAAATGTGCTATTTAAGCTATTTAAGTGGCCAAAACAGAACCTTGTCGGATGATGTTACGCGGTGTTGAAAAACAAACCAAAAAAAAACCCCACTGCCTGAAGACCTGAGACGGGCCGACTTAGTCTCCTCATTTAGAGTTCTCTTCTTAAAATTCACTTTCATCTTATGACTTTTTTTTAACTAATGATATTTCTTGTAATTGTTTAAATGATTTATCTTGTAGCTCTGCGCTCTATGGCACAGACGAATAAGATATATCAGGCTTTGTTACACACACACACACACACACACACACACACACACACACACACACACACACATTTGTTAGTAGGAGTGTTCGCTTCTCATGAGATTTGTTGACAGTGAGAAAAATATAGACTATTACCAGACTTATGCTTTCAGAGAGAGAGAGAGGAGACGTTGCAGTGCTGAACATATTTACGCTCTGATCTGTGAACTGTACATCGACCCCGGCTGCTGGGGGTGTTTGCAGTCGTCTTCGACGTGCGTGGTGTTTGTGAAACGACGACCACGCGGCTGAAAACACACGGATGCCGACGCCGCAGCGGAAGGTGCTCACAGACAGACAGACAGACACCATCACATCCCTCCTTTCATCCTCAGATGAGAGGATTGTCTGTGATTACAGGGTTAAATGGTTCTGTGATCTACCAGGCGTGGCTCAGATGCAGAATCACTGCGAAACCCCCCCCAGTCAGCGAGTGTGTGTATGGTGCAGGCGGCGGACAAAATACCTTAAACGCTGCACGGGGGACGAAAGAAGAAGAAAAAAAAAAAACCCACAACAGTGAATTAACAAAGGGAATCGTCACAGTTCGTTTGCATTAATTAAAGGGATCCAGAGCAGCACCAGGACATGTCCTCCTTCTCTTTTGTCAGTTCATTGAAACTGGAGGTGCAGTGTCAGAGATTCAGTGTTTCTCGATGGCGGCTGCTCTGGGTACGGGGCAGTGCTGCCCAGGCTGTAAGCACTGGAACTTGTCCAAAGGTGGATATTCTGTATAAAATACAACGTGGCTAGTGCGGGACAAAACCTTCACCAGGGCCAGACAAGTCTGCACGATTCGTAGACTGCAGTAATACACTATGCCATATTCAGAGTTCAACGTGAAGTAGATTTACTGTATATTGACAAAGAGAACAACAACCCGAGCTGGTCCCGGGAGCAAGCGAAACGTCCCAGTTAAACATTCAATCTTATAACCAGCCAATACTCCTCCTAGCGTGGGCCTGACAGTAGGTACGCTCCCATCGTTGCACCTCCTTGGCCCGGCCTTTACTGCTAAGACGCTGTTGTTCCAGCTCTCCGGTCGATTCTCACTGCGATTGGCTGGGAATGACTGGTGTCTAGATCCCTCAGTAGCTGATGTCTTCACGGGAGTTGGACGTCATAGGCCTTCTTCTACCTCTTGATTACATACAGCCTTATATTCTGAAGCAAGCACATTCTCTTAGCCTCCCTCCCTAAGCTTCTCTCAGTCGACATTCTTGATTCTCCTTTTAATGGTGACTTACTCAACACATCTAGAATAAAATAAAATAAAAAAAAGACAGATCACAATCGGTAGTATAAGAAAACGTTGCTAACATTCAGTAGTATGTGATAGAAATTTTCAGCCACCCAGTTTGTTAGTTCAGTTGCTGACTAGTACCTGATAGTGAAAACTGTCTGGATGAACCTCAGCTGATTATCACCACTTTTACGCGAGTCTACAGTCCTGTGTCGTCCTCAGTACTGTGATGTTAGCGCTGAGCAAAAACGCGATGCTTAGCTATGGACGTTGGACAAAGTTTTCCTTTTGTTGAGTGCTTAGTCAGGTCATTCACGGGTGGCAGCAACTGACAGATTATGAGACAGTGGGCCCCTGGACGAAGACACGTAAAAGACCCCCCAACCCTCTTACATAAGAGCAAGACCCCCAGATTGAGAGAGACTCTTTGTTGTCACTTTGCGGGTCTTTGTAGTCGATTTGTATCCAGTCATCCTCGTTTTATGGCTCTTTGTGTCTCATTGCTGTGGTTGTGCGTCTCTTTGTGGTAGGCCCGTTCAGTAATCCACCCACGGTGGCGGCCAAAGACTGTCTATCCACAACCTGAACATGAGGCTGACCTGGGAGCAGGTGTGTGTAGAGTTCCAGGAGGATAAATCCAAACAACGAAGGGAGAAACAGTGGTGATCTGGGCCGTAGCCCAGATGTCCAATCTCCCCCGGTGCAACCCTACGCCCCCAAGAAATGTTGAGCTACACACCACAACACTCCAAATATTTAAATATTTTACAATATAAGTATTCACTAAGTATCTCGTTACATGAGAAATTAAACTCTTGACACTGTCGGGAACATCATTCTGGTGGAGAAATACGAAATCCCTTCGCTTTAATTTTTAAAACGGTCTAAAAACTCTCGCATTTAAAAGGTATTGACTATAAATAATGTCGTAATCACTCTCTCAAAACTCCATCATACGTTTGTGATTACACAATGCGATGCAGCTCTGACCCTGGTGGTGAATGACGGAGAGACTCTCTCACCTGCTGCTGAACGCTGAACGAACCGTGGGCAGGAGTGTTGATTTCACGGCAGTCATCTTTGGGGGGTCCTGAACGGGTATTCAGACGTCTGAGGGCTTCAGTTTTGAGTCCTTGCATTGACGCGGCACCTTTGTCTTCCAGGCGGTTTCAGACTCCGGGAAATGCACCGCAGCTGGAGGTCTGATCAGTTGCTCTGAAAACGTCTGAAATGAACCAAGTGTGGGTAATTATTTCTGCAGCTGTTGTGCCTTTTGTAAATCGCTGTGGTTTGCAAGTAAAACTGTTATGTTTCCCCTCCTGAAAGGCCTTTAATTTCCCAGTCAATGTATCATCCAGGAAAATGTTACAGAAAAAATGTCCCAGAAAAAAATGACTTGACCTGGAAATGTTTTAATGTTTTTTTATTACATTTTTAAAAATTGTTTTAATGAAATCATAATCAGGTTGCTGTACTGACCGTTCTGTGTATCCTTCTCTTTTGTTGATTTCCTTCTACTTTTTACATTCCCTTTGTCTTTGAAACGCTGAACTGCATTTTTGTGCCTTTGAATACAGAGCTTGATGGTTTCGACTACGACAAAGGGCAGAGGGAAGATGAACCGTTTCATTTAGGTCCCAACGTGAACTTTCCCAAACTTTGCAGTGTTTACAGCGTTTGTTCTTGGTGTATAACGAACATGACAGCCTCATCGGGCTGCTAGCGTTTAGTAGACATTCAGCCACGAAAATTGTCTTTCTGAATGTATATTAAGGCGACGGTCACCCATCATGACCCCATGATTAAATAGCTGCGGCACATAAAACCAGATGTCAGACCACAGTAGTTCCGCCACTATCATTGCGCAGGCTTGTTTCCGTCTGTCCTGATCCCAGTGACACAATGACCCAGCAGGAATCTCAGGGGACTCACCGGATTACTGATCGGATGTCAGCTTCTGCTGTCAAGTCAAAGGACCATTTACGCCTCATGCACCTCGAGAGCGATCCTTAGGAGAAACTCCAAACTCACAGCCCAGGTACTTCATAAGGAGCAGATGATCTGATTATATGTCGGAGCAGCTCGCTGCATACATTTGCATATTACCGAGGGAAGGCTGATTTCCCAGAAATTGCTTTAACTCAAGCTAACGAGTTCAATTTGATACCAGATACGAAGCACACAAAGACAATTTTGTTGGTTTATAAAAATGCTTGCTAATATTAATTCACGATAACTCGAGAACATTACACGTTAGAAACTTCATCCTTACACCACAGGTACTCGATATGCAGCAGGTTTTTTTCTCCTGTTACCATTCTTGATCACACACTACTAGAACTGTGAGAATAAGTGATCTGAATCTCGTGGTGGGACGTAAGGCAACCCAAGCACATGTTTGCATATGGAATAGACGGAGGCGTTTTACATGTGGAGAGCCTCTGTTACATTTTATGTGTGCGGGCAGTTTTTCTATGAACTGGGACGGACAGCTTCTACTGTGCAACAGGTGAACAGCTCCAGCTACTGTAACTTTGTTTGTTTGCTTTTATTGGCCCATGGTTTTGGTTTCAGCTAAACAGAAATAGTTTATAGCTCACACACGTTGATAAATGGCTGCACCTCCTGTCAAAATGACCCAGAGGTCGTTTTTCCCGGCGTTACTACGCCTAGATACCGTTGTTTAAGATATACAGGACTGCATGACTTACAAGTCACATCATTATTATTCTGCTTTATCTTGTCTTCTCTCTCTCTTTCAAAACTGAGAGAGAGCTTGGAAGAAGGAGAAAGAGAGAGAGAGAGAGATACAGGGGTGCCCCTGGGGGAAATGGCCCCACATCACCTGTGCTGACAAGACGACGTTACCGAGATTAAGTCTGTGAAACGCCGTAAAAAACACCCCTCCCAAGCACTTCTCCACAGGCCATTAATCTGAGATGACGAGCGGAAGATGGGGCAAGAGGCGGAGGGTGTGGTGACGGCTGTGACTGAGAAAGAAAGAGGCGGTGACATTTATTTCCTGAGATACTGACACTATCATCGCCTCGCTCCCTGTCATGTTTGTTCGCTGCATTCTGAAAATGAATAGGCGACGAAGGGTGTTCCAGTCTGCGGATGTTTTCCATATGAGGCCTTGTTTAAGCTGCCACGGACAGTGATGCAGGGGGAAAACGGGAAGTTGTATTGATGCTTTGAAGTAAGTGGGAGGGAGCTCGAACACTTGCGTAGTCCTGAAGCAACACAGACTCACACAATCTGATTTAGTTGTTAGGCCCGGTTTGACTGGACTGCACAGAGACTTTGTCAGTAGAAGAAACTTTCATTTCTACTTAACAACAAGTGATGTGTGTCAGTGCGAATGTTGTGAGCACAAGTGCTTTGCTGTTTCACGTCAGAGAAATAAAATGATGAAAATGTGCTGGCTAGTCCCGTCGACTTGTTTTCTAGTTCTTCCTGTCAGGAGTTTTTCCTCCACACGTCTGACGGCGGTTTCCTCCCACAGTCCAAAGACTGGCGGGTTAAGTGAAGCGGAAAGACTAAATCACCTGTAGGTGTGAATGAGTGAGAGTGAATGTCCGTGTCTGTCTGTGTGTGGTCGACTTCCACATTAGTTAAATTAGTCAAATGACTTCTAGGTTAAGACTGGGATGTGTGGTGAAGCATGCAGGGAAGTTACTGGACGTATATAGGCCAGTCCGCTCCGACAGGATTTCCTGCGTTTTGGAATTTTCTCCTTCATCCATCTCACAGGACAGACACACTTTTCCTTTTCATAGATACGAGCTTGACCCCGGTCGGCACACGGCGCAATGCAACGCAGGGTGCAAAGTTTTCATCTGGAGCCACTTGAAAACGATTTCGTCCGCTGAATTTCTGAGCTTGCACGGCCTGGTGAAGGCGAGCTGTGCTGCTGACAGCAGCTCTCGCAGATCCCTGCAGCCATGTTCTAAACCCTGGTTGAGAGGCTGAAACCAGGAGAGATGAGGCAGAGCATTGCCCATGGTGTCAGAATCACATGTTTAGCTGCAGCTATCACACACAGCGCAATGTATGGTTGAACAGACACTTTTGGCCATGTGGTTTATGTGTACAGATACACCTGTCATGTACATGTCTGTAAAAACTAACTGATTTTGTTGGAGTGGCAAATATGAAAACATTGAATATTATTACAGAAAAATGTGTGAATAATAATAATAAGAGTAATGATGTATTTGCGTGGCATCTTTCAAACCAATGTTACAAAGTGCTTTACACACAACAAACAATAAAAGCAGAGATAAATGAATAAAATCAAAATGTAAAAATCAGTAGAAACCAAAAAAAACCTGCTTTACAGAACAAAAGACAGATCACACAGATACATAGAAAGTGGCGCGTATAAAACATAAAAATATGTCACATGAAAATGTCAAAGGATAACCTAAAGATTTCTAAAGATGATTTAAAAGAAGATATTCATTTAGGGAGTCTGACCTCAGCCAGGTCTCTCCAGAGCTTAAATGTCCTAAAGACTGAGACACGATCCCCTCTAGTCTTCAATCTGACACAGGCACAGTCAGCAGGCTCTCGTCTGAGGACCTGAGGCCGCACACAGGTTGGTAGTGGGAGGCCAACTCTGAAATATGATCGGGAGCCACGAAGAACCGTAAAAGAACTCAATAAAATCCTGAAAGAAACCAGCGGCCAGTGCAGTGATGCTAAAAGAGGAGGAACCTGTTCTCTTTTCTGGTTTTAGTTCGGACTGTAGCAGCTGTATATTGTACCCGTTGGAGCCTCTGCAGTGACCTCTGGTTCACCTCTGGGACCTGCGTCGTGGCCGAATCTCGGAAATATTTCTTAGATGATAACGTTTTTAGCAATGGCAGCAAGATGTGGCTTGATCTGTGCATGCAGGTTTTCTGGGCCAGGGACTAGTGCCTCCAGTTTTTAGCCGATCTGAAGAAAATGTGCGGACGTCCAGTCTTTGACATCTGTCAGACATTTAACCAGACAGGACACATCAGAGGTGCTGATGGGCTTTATGGGAAGTTACATCATCCATGTAACAACGAAAGCAACACCATGCCTGTCAACATTTCCTTTTTAGCTCTTCCATCTCTGCGCCCCACAGGATAAACTTTCCATTTAAAACACTGCTTCGGTCTTGCTATAGCGCCACCGTCAGGCCAAAATCTCATATTTGCAAGACATATCTTTTTATCTAAGGTGCATATTGTCATGGATTTTAGCGTCGCACCTCTATAACATTGTCAGTCCCGCTGGACACTTTAAAAAAGAATCAAATCACTGCAGCAGAACCAGGGACATCATCCTTTTCAACCCACGCATTCTTCTCCTCCGTCAAAACCCAGTGCCCACATTACCCACAATGCATCTCAACCTCAGACAGTTCGGTCGGAGATCGGGGTGTGTTTTGCTTTTCGAACTTTTAATCCTCAGATCCAACCGGCGCGGACTCAGGTGACACATCTTGAGGACATTTGACTCCACACAGCTCCCTCTGGAGACGCTAAAGGCTTCATACGACCGTTTGCACACACGCAGTCGTGCTCCCCGTGTTCCCCTTTAAAACTCCCCAGAGGATGAATCCTTTAGACTTTAATGAGCCCACCACCTGGCAACAGCGCCACCTCAGGACAAACTTTCACAGTTCATGGCTGTTGTTCATTCTGTCCAACACTCACGCGTAGAGACTTGTCTTGTTTTCCCAAGTGTCCCTCGATCCACTGGAGTCCCTCCAAGCAAGAAAATGATTCTGGAGGACACATCAGCTTTGCCTTCCAGGAAAGTTTGGTCTGAAGTCTGTTAATACACACCCTCAGACCCACGTGTGGCGGCCGCTGTGTGTACGTGCAGCTCGGCTGCGTTATTGATGTGTTGGTGGGTGGACGCCGATGCTCCACGCTGCTCACCGAGCTGTTAGCCTGTTTTCTGATCTGAGGTCCCTTCGCTCGATGGCGCTCTGCTGCTCAATTAGTCTAATGAGGAGAGTCAGCGTGATGTCACAACGCAGAGAGCTGCCGGCCATCACTCTGACGGCGGGGTGGGACAGTCCAGCCGCAGCTTCATCACGCTGCGTCAAATAACGCAGAAATTAATAAGAGCATCTGAAGGTTTAATTGTCCTAACGCTCCACTAAATCATCTGGCTGTCAGGCTTCAGACTGATCGCCTGTACCTGCTCACGTCCCTTGACCTTCAGTTTCCCCTTTCACTGAGCTCTGCACAACCTGGTTCCTCCTAAATGAACTTCATCTGTGTGCTGGTGTATTAAACAAAGCCATTTTCGGTGATTTATTCGTCTGCTGTCCTCGCCCTGCTGGAGGGACTTCCTCTTTGTCTTGGCACAAAGAAATAGCAGGTATGAATATAAATGAGTTCATCAATTTCAAACGCCACAATCTGTGCGCCGGACAGCTCCCACGCTGCTGGCCCCGGAAATGACGAGTCCAGATAAGACTCGCAGAGCACGCTGACAGGCATGCGTTGCTCTGTCGCTGTTGAATCACTGTAGAGGCCTCAGAGACGCTTCAGACTAGCTCTGGACTGAGCTGTTTTCAAGGGCCCAGATTGAGGCTTCTGGAAACAAACACTCTTAGTACGATAAAATTCGATAAAATGGCATTTTATCGTATTTTATGGTGCTCTGTATGTGTGCCAGGTTTAGTGATGCAGTTGTTGGGGCTTCTCTGTGGCCTAGCGGTCTAAAGTTCATGCCACGTAATCCCTGGTCCAAGCCTGACGTGGCTCCTTCGTGTGTCCCTTCACTCGCTCCTAATGTTTTCTGCCTGGTTCTGCTGTCAACTGTCGAGTTTGTGTCGTCAAAGTTTTCATCTCCTGTTTTCTGCCTTTGCTCTTCCCCTTCGTCTTTGAAGTGTAGTGTCTGTGTTGGTTTGTGTAACATATTTTTTCGTAGAGATTCACAAATTAACTGTGGAAAACGTGCAAAGCCAGAAATGGTGAAATACCATGGAATTCAAGATGTATACAAATGAAAGAACAAGAACCGGGAATCTCTGCTCAACCCCGCTGAGAACCAACCAGGAGCAGTAAAGGTGTTCCTCCAGAGTCATCTCTGCCACAAGCTCACATCTGTTGACCTAGACTTTCTTCAAGGGCGATGGGACATCCGATCTGCTGGGAATCCAAAAGAAGCAGAGCTGGTGTGGGACACTGAACACAGAACGGAGACTCTTGAGTGCCACTGATCCGGAGACGGCTGCTGGAGACACCAGCCTGCTGAAAAAGGTAAAATAACTATGTATGGAGGCATGGAGACACAATGTCGACCAAAGCTTTGGCTAAACTGTAGCTTACAAGCTAAAGACAGACAGACCGAACAGTTTGTATTGTTAGCAGTGGTGTTGAAGAATATGGGCCACAGTCATTAGCATCTACACTGACATTAGCAGCAGGTGGTTTTGTAGGCTGCTTAATGTGCTACAGCTAACTAGCCAATTAGCCAGCCAGCCCGTAAAGTGATGTTTGTTTGGTGGCTCCTTCAGCAGCTGAGGAGCAGGACACGACGTGTCCGTTTCTGTGGACAGGAGGCGGCCAGTAGCTGGGAAGCCAGTGTGGGCTGTTGTTCCAAGCCTGAGGCTGGTGTGTCGTGTCTCTCAGGCGGCTGTTAGTCACTGTCACATCTCGAAAAGAGCAACTGCTGTGCAGTAGCTTCCGTGAAGCATAATTTAACCGGGGGTCAACGGTCTCTGTGTGAGATCAGCTATGTTCAGATGTAGGGAGGTTAAACAGTCTCCCATCGGAGGAGCGGACGTGTTTGTTGCTGATTTAGATGAGACTAAAGTCTTTTGGGTTTTAATTGCTCATTATATGATGATACCTGTACCTGTGTTGTACAGTGTCCTTCATCTCTGCTGACGTCTTCTGATTGGATAACTATAAAAGCAAGGGGTCTATTGTGTGCTAGAGTGTCTATGTAAAGTCTTGGACGGGCGACAGTGCTTGTCTTTGTCTGTGTCTTTGTCTGGAACGTCACCGTTTTCTAGCCGCTGCAGTTTTATCTTATGAGTTGATGTTGTCTGGCAACCCTGGCTTATAGAAATCACATTTATATGCTGCTAATTTGTTTTGCCAAACATATTATGAGGGGACTGTAATGCTAAATACTGAAAAAGTCAACATGTTCTGACTAGTGTTTCAGTCAGTGTTGGCTCTTTCAGGATTTAACCAAGGCCCCCAGCTTTACCTGATAAACATTTAGATGCTACGTCGTGAAACGTCGTCTGTGGACGTTTTTCAGATCTATTCATTTTGCAACTTTACAGATATACTGCTTAACCACATCTGAAAATGTTGATTAAAAAAGTTATTTATGTGTCATTATGTTTCTCTCAAAACCTACACTGAGTGGCCAGTTTATTAGGAACACCTAGCTGCAGCTAATGCAGTTGAGGTGTATGGTCATATATGTAGAATTGAAACCATGTGTTGAAAATAGAGGCATGTCTCAGAGGCCCTAGGTCAAAGGTCCTCAGAAGGGGCCTTGTAGTTTGAAAAGGAAGCTAATGCTTTGTAACTGAAACCATATGTGAGTGACAGTTTTTAGGAAAACAACTGTCCTATTTAAGAGTCGGTGACCAAGGCTGATTTTCAGAGCGGTTCATCGGCTTCACACCCTCTCAACATGACTTGACGCTGTTCTTCTTTGTAATAAACCTTTATATGCAATCAAGACGGTGTCAGCGGCGTCTCCTTCATCCTCTTCACATCATCAACACCATCTAATAAACTACACAGTCTAACGCTACTGTCAACAGCAATAAATCCTCCCTTCATGAAGGTTATAATGTTGGGTTTTTGTTGGAAGAGAGAATAAACAGTACAGTAACAATGACAGACAGACCCCTCTGTAGAATTCAGTACAGCTCAACACGTCTCTGAAACGGTTTCAGCAACAACTGAACATTACAACCTTCACGAAGGAGGATTTACTACGGCACCCTCGTACTAAACTGCATCAGTTTACAGTAGGTGGACCTGATAAACTGACCAACTGAGTGTATTTGGTTTCGCACATTAGTAGTGAGCACCGATCGGCTGATGGGTGTGACGGTGTGATTTCCAGGAGACAGGGTTGTGCCATTGTGGCTCGTATGTGCAGAGAGCACACAGGCTGTGATGAAAACGAGTACTCGAGTACTGAAGAGGGATCAGAGTAATGTAACGTACGAGCAGACCTGTATGCCGCGGCAGAAGAGGCAGAAGCAATCTAATTTCAGCCTCCTTGATCTAGCAGAGGTGGATATAGCCTGACTTTCCGTCCCCAGTAGGGGTCAAACTGCCTACATTTCCCATAATGCAGCTGCGCAGTGTCTTTTGAGACAAACGCCCAACTCTCTCAAACTCCACAGTCCCTGTTTGTAACACGGGCTCGTAGTCAATACCTGCTGTGACTTGCAAACCGAGTTTGGCATCTGAAATAAGTGGAAGTCCTCTTCAGGAAAGATTTATATCGCCCCGAAACGTCTTGTCGTCCCTCCAGAGCAGCAAAGCAGCGGTACTACGTGTACCCCTAATTCACATTTACACACACACACACACACACACACACACACACACACAAACTTCATGCAGTGAGCTCAGCAGATGTTCTGAGCAGGTGTTTTGGCCTCTGTTCCACATGAGAGGGTTGGTCTGTAATTGGATACCTGGGGCCAGGTTGGACACACAAGCACACACACACACACACACACACACACACACACACACACACACACACACACACACACACACACACACACACACACACACACACACACACTGACACTCACAAACACAAATTTAGCAGCGCATCAACACTGCGCCGGTTGGGCTTCATTTACCAAATGTTGAAATACAGTATCTCTCTCTAATGAATCCATGGTGTAAATGCGTGTTCACCCCTTCGCCCTCATTAAACACTGCCACTGCTGCAGCATCCTCGTCGAGCCATGTGATGTCAGAAATGAGAGGAAGGCCGTCTGATCCGCGGCGCGTGGCTGTCGACCATCCACCCATCAGGGGGCAGGATCAGGGGAGAAATACATCCTTAATGAATCGGAAAGATACGCAGTTTATTTTCATGTAAAGATATAGATGAACTGATGTAAAGCCAGCTTAAAATAAACTACTGGCCAGGAGTTTTAGAGCACCGCCATTCTTCCAGTTTTTATTGAAATTCAAGCAGCTCAAGTCCAGTGAAAAAAACTTACAAAGGTCAAAGGTCAGCGGTAAACTGCCTGAGGTTTAGTCCTTTTTCATGGATTAGAAACTGGTTCTCTTACAGCTTTTTCCTGCAGCAGTGAAAGGAAATGAAGCCTTGGAAGTTGATGCCAACAATTTCCACAGGTTCCCCGACTTTAGCACTGAGCTGCAGGAAGTGGGACTGTATGTTGCTGTCAGAACGGCGAGGAAAAGACGAGACTGGCTGGTCTAGGCTTCGTCCTACGGCAAGATAACGACCCTGCTGCCGGCCTGGACAAACACAGAGATGCAGTATACGCATGGGTTCTTAGTGTAGCTCCTGAATAGTGGCGAGGGCAGATTGTTTGGCATTGTGTCGCAGGGTTGTGCTCTTCGTGCGGATCTGTCCCGGGGGCTGTGTCACGAAGTCAGTCCAACCAGTTCTCTCTGGGATCAGCTTGCGTCACTGGATCTAACCGGTGTGAACCCGCATGACTGCTATCGTGACCGGCGCGTCGTCTGACTTCCTTAATTAGTCAATCACATGCAGCGTTAGCAGAACTGGAACATCGACGTTTGTGTTCTTTGCCCCATGTTGAACGAGCTATTACGAGTGTATACAAGTAAGGCTGCGTGTGCTGTCAGAGCAGAGCTGAAAGGTTCGTACAGGCTGGGGAAAGAAAGGCCTTGAG
Source organism: Xiphias gladius (assembly GCF_016859285.1). NCBI lineage: Eukaryota > Metazoa > Chordata > Actinopteri > Istiophoriformes > Xiphiidae > Xiphias > Xiphias gladius. The sequence continues at coordinate 34,107,292 of NC_053400.1, read as the reverse complement.
AAAGGAAATAAATACCTGATGAGGTCTGTCTGGACAAAATGTTGCATTTATATTGAGCTAGTTAACGGAATGCGGATCCTTTTTTGCTACAGGGGTCAGGGGGTATCATTTCCATTTCCAGTTACCGTCAAACAAAGTTATCCTTGTGCTGCATCAACAGAGCAAGTGTAAAAGCTTCAGCACCTGCAGGGATCCTGCAAGGAATTAAACAGAATCGGAACAATCCATACGCAGCTGTGATTAGTTGTATGGTAAACTCCTCATCAGTTTGGTAGGTGGAGCGATTCCACTGATCTATAAAAGTTGTTCTGTTGCTCTTCATTACGTGTCACTTTATTGCAAACTGAGTACTTTTGTCCATGTGGGCATCCTGTAGGCATAACGAGTGCAGTCGGACCGTTGGCAGGTTTTGTTCTTCCACTCTCAACTTCACCTGCTCTAGAGGAGGTTTTCTGTAGACTGACCCGAGGTCTGTTTGTGTTTGTTGACGAGGTGGTATCTCTGGCTACCAGATGCGAGGCCGTGGAAGTCGCGTCGAACACCGTGGGGATCCTACTTTATTCGGTCTGTCCCGTCGACACAAACGGTGCAGATGAAGGAGTGAGCAGGCGTTCGTTCCCTTTCCTGTCCGTGTTCACGCTGATCGGTGCAGTGGACGTCTGTGCTCGGCTGAATAATCTGCCACGGACAGTCCGTGTGTCGCTGTACGGGACGGCATTTCTTTTTTATAATGTGCTGAATGCTAACATCTTTGTAAGTGGTGCAGGTTTTTTTTTTTTATTGTGGGCCTAAAAAATAAAGGTGTGTCACGTTTTAGTTGTTTCCCATTTGCCAAGGAAAATAAAACCTTGGTCCACAGTTTTGCAGCCAGGGAAAGTCTCTACAATGTGACTTTACACAATTTTATATTCAAGGAAACAACAGTGTTGCTCACTTGGTGCATGTAGAAGAAATTTCAGGTCCCGGGATAAAATCTGAGAAGCGCTTTAAACGACAACGTTGGTGTTTATCTGATTCAACTGAATCATCAAGAATCAAATCGAAATGAATCGATTCAGGAGATCGGTGCCAACGTCCAGCCCTGTTCTCAGACAACTTGATAAGATCTGAGTTAGACTGAAACATCGCTTTGTTAAATTACATTTCCTGGGAGGTATCGGTACAGGGAAGGGATCCTTGGTCTGGCTTTTGCTTATGGTTATCGATCTCAGTTAAGAGCCGTCGTCACGATACGGGAAAGAACAGAGTTCAGTCCCACGATAACAGACTTCCCCCACCAGTATCGCCTCAGGTTAAGTTCAAGGCGTGTGTGTGTCACTGTCAGCTCAGTGGAAAAACTGGAGACACAAGTCCTACAGGACCCAGACGGAGACAAAAGCGTTGGGTTTACAATTAAGCGACAGTTGGTAACGAGCACAGAGCGACATATTTATAGATCAGCAGGATCGCTTTGCTTACAAGACAGTTATGTCAGAGATCAAAGGAAAATGTTCCGCTCTGGGTTTAAAACACGTCTTCAAACCAACAGAGAGATGAATGGAAGACAATTATAGCCGCCTGTTAATTGTGTTGGGTTTGTATTCATTTCCGACAGCAATCAAAACTGTTTGGTGCTTTTACACTCATCCCGTCACAACAGCTGAGCACAACATGAAGCGGCCGCCTGCGTGTTAAACGTTCTGAGGCTCCATTAGATCATAATTGGAAATAAGAAGTACACTCTGTTATCTGCCTCAGTAAATAGGAATGTTTTGTTCGCAGATACTATTTTTCTTTTCCTGTCTGCTATGGCAGCAGAAGTGACCTTACTTCAGCTTTAAGTAGTTTTAAGTAGCAGAATTACAAAAGGTCACTGGAAACTCTGAGCTACTGCCAACCATATTTCAAAGGCCCAATTATTAATGCTCACACTTATTTATAACCTGAACCTGTCTTTTAATATTTGGATATTATTCTGCAGGTCTCTCGGTGTATTTAATTTTTCTGGTATATCTTTCAACGTCTTGTTGCTACGGTAACCCAGTTTCCCCCACTGGTATCACCATTTCATCTCACGCCATATTAGGTAATGAACTCGTGGTTCAAGTGATACTGACATGTTCTGCTATAATTAAGTATCTGCCTCCGTCATGTGAAGACGTTCGTAGCTGGATAGAGAAGCCCAGAGTTATCTGAGCCAGCTGGTAACCGGGTAACCAGGTAACCGGGTAACCAGGTAACCCAAAGAGAACCAGACTAAGTGGAACATTCTTCATGGTACGTGGCTGGAAAAAAAGGGGTCATAGCTGAGGTATAGCTGTTTTTTTTACACATGTATTGTTATTCTTGCTGTGTGGTGTAGTGGTATAAGATTGTGTTTTGTATTCAGGAACATTACTTAGGGTTTATATATATATATATATATATATATATATATTGGTGTCCTGCAGTTGTGGCTTGGCAATATGGCCAAAAAGTTCGATCTCATTTTTTTTTTCAGTGTTATGGACGATTTTCGTCGATTTTTTTTTTTCTGTCTACATGAACTCAAGACAAAAAAAAATTAAAAATGTTTTTTCTTCATTAAAACCGTGCGCCGTAATAAGCAATATCAACAAACAGCACCAATAACCTGTCTCGTCATACGTGGTGACACTGGACAAGTAGGGAGCTGAGGTTTGCTGGCTTTTAGCCGTGGTTTTGGAATCGGGATGGGAGCTAGCATCAGAATCTGGAAGAGACACACATTGCTCCTACACTCCGCTCCATGCTTTCGTTTCAGGTGTCGGAACATTTTTGTCACTTTTAGTTAGTGTGTGACCGATGTGGATCCAGAGACTCACCTGTTTAGAGGGGGACACTCTAACCCAGGTTATTGTCTGTAGCTACAGACGAGCCTCTGGTCCCCACTCAGTTACTGCAGCGCACGCAACTCTGACAGGTGTGTGGCCAAAAATGATTTAGTTTGAAGAGAGAGAAACAAGGAGTTTAGATTTACCTGAGCTGACACCGAGCGGTTTTATGGGGGGGTCTCAATCTACCTGAGCCCCAGTAGAGCCTATTAATGGGAAACGCTGCAGAGTTTCTACAAACTTCACACAACACGATGGTCTGTTCCACGTCGGACCTTGCAGAACCGAACCATTTCCGTATCGCTGAGGTGACAAGTCTACCTCTCTCTGGTGTTATTTCGTCACCTCCATCGACTGTGGCTGCCATTTCTCAAGCTTGTTGCCGCCCGCTCGGACGCGCAGCCGTCTCCAAGGAAACTGCGACATTACTGCCTGCCGGAAGCTGGCGGAAAAGTGTCCTCGGTGAGACATTGAGGAAAAACGTAATAATTGTCATTAGTATTTGATTTCATTCATGGAGCTCGGAGGACTTGTCATTTGTGTTCGCTTATGAGTGGAAGCATTAGAGTTTATTTTTTGACCTTGGAAATGTAGTTTGATAGAAGCAGTCTTACTCAAAGTACACTTACCGGCTTTTTGTAACACTTTCAGCCAGATTACATCAGAATGAATAAGGATTTTGAGCCTGTGGTTTTTATGCAGTTGTTTTCCCTTGTGCGGAAACCAAACGTCTTTCAGATTCAATCTGCCGCTGATCTTTCTTCGCCATGAAAGGATTATTTTTCCGTAGCCGCTATAGGGCTGCAACTTATCTTCGTCTTCTCCTTTTTCTGATTAATTGATCATTCAGTCCATAAAACGTCAGAAAACAAGGACTAATCAATCTTTTCCATGGTCCAACATGTCATCGGTTAATTTCTTATTTTGTCTGAATAAAAGTTGAAAATGCTGATGGGGTTCAGTTTATAATGACACAAGATGGAGAAAAGCTGTAAATCCACACATTGGAGTAAGTGGATCCGACAAATGTTTGACATTTTAATGTGATAAATGATTTAACATGACCAATCCATTAATACATTTGCCATTGATATGATTTATAAACTAATTGTTTTAGTGGTAGCACTCACAATTTTGCCATTTGGTGTACCTCACATGAGTAATGCTTTGGATAAAGGACTATGGGGACTTTGGTGACTTTTACCTGGATGTGAAGATTGACGGTAGAGTATCCTAAGGCTGTGGCAGACAGTAAATCTTTGGCTACTAATATGTTACATCTAACATGAGAACTCGTGAAATGTTCTGGGATTTATGCTCATGCGTCTGATAATGTGGAAGTTGCTACGTTTTTGCTGCTTGTATGCTAAGGCATTAGCATGTGCTGAGTCAGGACTTTAATAGTACAGTTAGTATAGTAATATAATAATGAGTGTCGCACCGGTTCTTGAGCTAAGGGGACAAAGCTCCCAAACGTCAACCAAAGCCAGTGGTGTTGCCGCAAACAAGGTCAGTTATTGCTCTTGGAGATACATTTTTTTTTGGAGGTTTGGTTTTTCTATGGAGCCTAGAAAAAAAATCTTTATGAGCACGACGTGGGACGAGCAGGGAAAGGGGGACTCTATGCACAATGTGGTTCAGACATGAACACGGGTTCAGATCAGGAATCCTTAAAATCAAAAACTTGTGAACTTACGCGTGTTTCATTTAGTTTCTGAACTAATCATACACTTTACCTAATGAATTCTAATAAAAAACCCAGCAGACGAACGCTGGGCTTGTACAGATGTATACAGGCATCTTTTTACCGACAGCAGAGTCTGGAGCCTCCTGGCAGTAAACCACTTAACTCTGCATTTCTAAAGGATGCAGTTTTATAAATAAATCATCCCACAGTCTCAATCTTAGTTTCCATTTATGTCATCGAGCGGAGCAGGTTGTTAAACTGCAGATGTCAAATAACACACTTTGGCGTATAACATATGCAGTATTGATTAAATTAACGTTGAGCAGTCATCAGAAAAAGCAACCTCTCCCCCTCATTAGATGAAAATGTTCCTCGCTTTACTTTGTCCTTTGAAGAGTTAATCTGGACCCTTTGATTGCGGTGCAGTCTTTTGCTCTTCATTTAGACTGACTACCTTAGAAATCACACCCTGTTTGGAGAACAGTGAACTGTACCTGCTGTCCGCCACTTCATTTGAGGGTCCGAATTCTGAAGGTGAAATTTAAAGTTATACTCTATAGTGCACTCAAAAATCACAACAATCCACCGAAAACCTCGGCAGAATGTTCACTACTCTCTGCCAACGATCTCCCAACGCAATGTCTTACTTCCCGTTTTCTCTCACTGCGATTGGACGGTGAAAATTCAGAAACTTTCTCTTTAATTGTGCTTTAAATCCAGTCCTATTTTTCTTTTTCTATTCTAGGGTGAAAACGGTTATTTTTCCTGTCAGCCACCTTTTAAAACCTTCGTTTTTCTAATGACAGAAACGATAACTACTCAGGTTGCTGGGGTTTGGGGATAAATGATCAATCGTTCTAATGTGAAACTGAGACTTGACTAAGAGAAAATGTAACAAATGTCAGATGATTCGGATGTTGTTGCTGAGTGATGTTAATCCTGAGCTGGTTAAACAACAGAAAAGACCATCGACTGTTGTCTGGTTATCCTACCTTCTGCAGCTTCCCTGTCTCCTATAAACTACATCCATACATAACTGAACTGTTTCCCCAGTTGAGATGTGATGGAAACCTAATGACTGGCTGGATTATGTTCAGAGGCAACGTTTTGGTTTTTGTTTTCAAGTCGCCAGGAGGTGGTGTGGGTGGATAGCGAGCGTACAAACCACACAACTGTCAGACCAGAGACCAGGTCCACATCCAGAGTCCGGTCTGGGGTTCAGGTTCAGGAAAGATGGTGGTTTTGGTTTACTGTTAAATAAACAGGTTGTGCCTGAAGTGAGCGTGAACTTTTTCTGTATTAAACCAGACCAGGATGAACCTGAACCAGGTGCTGTGAGAGTCTAGACAGAACCATGAAACCGTCAGAAACACAGCAGTGAGGTATTTACCTCATAGGCCTTGTTAAGACTTCAGTTAAACCATTACCTCGAATCTGGTCCTTCTCAGTCAGGCTATAGTTTGCCAACAGTGTCGTCCTTTCTATTCTCTATTACTGGGCCTGGATCACAGTTATCAATGGATAAGCCAAACTCTCCAGAGACCAGGCCAGTCAATAAAACAGAGGCAGGACAATAACCACTCAGGAGCAGACACGACAGATGCATCACTATTCTCCTTCTGGGAACCTAATCACTGCTGAGGGAGGCAGAGTGTTAGTCTCCTCTGTATTGAGCTCACCGAGGGGAGAGGAAAGACCGGGGAGCGGTTGTGACCACTGATCTGAGGACGAGGAGGAGTCTTCTGGGCCACCGGGGGGAGTTGGTTTTTGTCGGAGCCAGATCGATCCCCCCTCGGCTCGGACACTAATAATTGGCCTGCGCCCAGCCCGGTCCCCCAATGGCCCCATCGCCTCCTCCTGCTCGACACCGAGCACAGGCCACTGCTTCGGTCAGCCGGCTCAGGACCGGGAGGCGACCTGGATGAACTCATCACAGAGGGGCAGCGATGAGGCCCGGAAACATATGAGCTCAAAGCTGAACCGGGAAAATTTTTTTTTTTCTGGGTAATAATCCGCCTCTCGCAGGCTGCTGTTCCTGCTCAAATGGAAGTCAGAGCTGTGTTGGTAGTGCTGTAATGATAAGAATTTAACCCATGACTACTTCATGATGAATGGCTTGAATTGGTTCTAGCTTGTAGTTAGCTCGTCGTTTCCTCCTCAGAGAGAGCAGCAGCCGTGGTCAGCTTGGATTGAGTCTGCTACAGTGGATCCGAACAGAGACCAGCATTAACAGTGGAAAAGCACATTTTTGTCCATAGAACATAGACTCTTCCCCACTGTCCTGCTCAGTAGGTACCATGGCAGCCTATATATGAGACATTACACAGAGCAAGGGCTGTAGATTATTTCCCCCCGTGGCCCAAACTGAAATTGCTTTGAGATGCTTTCTCCTTGCGCTCTGAAAAAGGCTCTGGGCGTAAGTGCATCACACACCGGTTCAGGCTGCCGTCAGCTAATTAACCACAAGTGCAATGTTTCTCCCATTACACGTATTTGTCCTCAGTCCTCAGACGCTACAACTATAATGGCCTTGGCGGTACAGGAATAAGTTCCAAGAGAGAACGAGGAAAGTATTAGAAAAAGGAAAAGCAACACCATCGGAGAGACATTCTGGGTGGAGGGGACGTACAAAGATTAGACCCCATTCATTGAGGAGTGATGACTCATTTCTTTATGAGACGGGTTTTATGGCAGAAGGTAGGAAGTGACTGGCGTTATGACTGGAGTGGGAAGTTTATCCCTCCACCGGCTGTGGTCTGGGTGGAGCGAGTTAGATCGTCTTCACATCTACAGCTGAACCACAGTGGAAATGGTGTCCTCGCTCATCGGGTGTGACGCGCTTTCGACTTCGCCTGTTAGTTAGTAACTTAAACGTACGTCACGAGACCTTTATCTTCCCCAAACAGCGCCGTTTGAGTTGCTAGGTATTTTCATGATGGGGAGGGAAACAAACATCAGTGAACTACATCTTCAAATAAGGTTCCCAAGTGAATTTATGAAGATTCAATCAGTTTTTTTATGCCAATATTTCATACACATTTTTTCACGTCTATTTTCCATTTGATTTGTAGACAAAAGGTCAATTTTAACACAGTGAGAAACCTGTGACTAAACATTGAAACAGGTGTTTTATCTGCCTTAATTCAGTTGGCTGTAGACGAGGTTTGGTTTAATTATTGGGTGACAAACAACATAAAGAGACGCGATTTCAGTGTCCTCCGACATTTGACTGTCTCCACTAACGCCCTGGGAATGGGGCAGCTACTCACTGATAAAGGTACTCACTTTTTTACAGGTGAGTCAAATGTGTTGAGTGAGTGGGGTAAAATATGAAATTGCGTGGTTATTGCTCTTGCGAACTGCACCAGTGTTTGAGCCTGAACTGAACGCTTAATTCGGGGTCAAGCTTAACACATCGTTGTTATTAAATATTTGAAATGAGAAAATTAATTTGTCTTTGACATTTTGATATTACTTCCAATGAGGCGGTACAGCGTGAAACGAACTGCGAAAAAAGAACGTATTTTGCGTCCTCTTTCGTAACGGGGGCTGCCAGTTAGAACGCACGGAATCACTTCAGGAAAATGGCGTGTTATTGACACGCCACTTGGTGAGACCGGGCTGGATTGAGAAATTTCTATGCTGTGAATCTGTGGATCCAAGCTGCCTACAGCTCTCTTCTCTGTGAGGACGCAAACTACAAACTTTTCAGGGCTACATTTTTAAGTCTCCAGACGTGTTTGATACCCCAAAGGTCTTTCATGCATTCATGAACTTGCATAATGTACTGTAGCTCCAGGGTTCGCCCTGAGGTTCCCCGGTGATTTTTCTACGTTAGTGTATAGCATGTGTAATTGAGTGTACGGTGGAAAAATTGTTCAGAAAGCCAAGCGCACATCACAATTAATTTATAATTCAGATAGATGGAAAGAAGAAAAGTATCTCCCTTATTTCCATGACAACGGTACATCAGCTGCTCGCAGCTTCAGGGGGCTCTGCTGTGATTCGGGAGGAAGATGACTATCACGGCACATCGGTTGTTTTTGCTGATACTGGAGACGCGGAGGTGCTCGGCTTTAGTTTTTTTTCACACTATGTGTCGTGAAAGAAAAGTGGAGAGGGAGGCCATTATTCAAACAAAAGACAATTCAAGTTCCAGGCTGTGGCCATAAACGCCAGAGCAGGAAACAACTGAATTGCTCAATCTGGTTTTGTACTCGTGTGTGTGTGTGTGTGTGTGTGTGTGTGTGTGTGTGTGTGTGTGTGTGTGTGTGTGTGGATACACATAAGGTTAACCTTTTGCATTTCAGTAAAACAGTCCCACCTCAAGGCCCCTTTTAGTAGCTTTTCTAGAGCTTTTGAGCATATCACATGAGCTGAGTTCTTCTAGTTTTTCTGGAATCGTTGGTGTTTAAATTTCCAGTTTTTTGAGAGAACTTTGCTCGTCCACGTTTGTTTAAAATTAAACCTTTTTCGTTAATTCTTGATTGGGCGCAGGGCTGCACAGCCAGATCGCAGTCACAGTGAACAGCAGCTGTCGCTGTCCCAGCTTTTTGAACCCGTATGTGTGAACGGGCCGTTCGGGGAAGGGTCAAGGACGCTCCTCACAAGTACAGAAGGAAAACGTTTCATTCAGACGAGATTATCCATTGTTTGTAACCGGACATTACTTTCCAAAAATGCACTGTACTGACCTTAAGCGCTTGATTGATGCAATTTGCATCAAAAATCTGACTCCTCCTTGGAGTCACGATCAGTCAAATCTGAACACACAGACACGACACAAACACTATTAGATTCAGTGCGATTTCCAATTTTAGCATATCCTGTCCAATGCCCATAAAACATCCATAGATCCACTTGGAAATGAAACGGAAAAATACGCCTCACATAAGTCTGTTAAGTTTCCTTCAGTGTCACAGTGATCCAGTGGTAGTTGACACGAGCTGATCACAGCTGATTCATGATGATTTTCCATGGTGCATATTTACCCAAATGTAAACTATTAAAGACTGAATGAAAAAGTCATTTTTTCATAAAAACTGCCTTTGGAAATGTGTAGTGCAACTCACGTGCCGGACGATTAATGGAGCAGTAGTAACTTAGTCTGAAATAACAATATATAGCATGCCTGGCAACATGCCGTGACTCTGCTGAAATCCTGCGAATAAAAAAAAAAATCGACCCTCCAACATATTCCTTACTGTCTGGATCGCTCTTCAACGTACCAATGCACAAACGTATGTGCAGTATGTCTGCTGAGACTGCAAATATGGGGCTGGGTGGCCTACATGCAGAGAGGGCTGACTAATAATTGATAAGTTGTTTCTAAGATCCCTGGAGGGAGACGGGGATGTATCCCCGCTGTGAACTGGCAGCTCGAGCGGGGCTTTACATCTATGCGATATGTGCCAGTGTTGAGGGAGGGGACTGCTGCAGGGCTGCTCCACATACAGAGTCACGGCCCTGAGAGCAGCACTCTGACACACAGCGTTTACGGTATGTGCATACGGCTAAAGACAGGCACGCTGAAGGTCTGGGACTCTGTGAATAGCAACGATTGTTGCAGGCCACAAAGCTACTGTTTGACTCACAACATGTTTGGCTTTTCATAGCATTAGCACATTGCACATGTTAAAGGAATATAGCATTTAGGGAAATCCCCGCCTGGCTTACTGGGATTGGCTTAGAAAATCAATCAGTTATGTCTCTGTGTGGGCAGCACAGAGAAGTTAGAGGTGCGAATACGAATACCATTCTGTAGATTCACCATTTTTTTTTTCATCGGATCAATACAACAGTTCATATGCGTGGTTCTGCTCTTTACGTCTAGAGCCCTACCTCCACTCCCTCGCTTAGCCATAATGTAGACACACCCTTAATCAGGAGTTTGCGTATCCATAGTTCTGCTGCTGCTGCACCAGTCTGTCAGTGAAACAAAACAACAAAAGAATCAGTGCGATTTCAATGTCAGTGCAAACCTTGTAAGGATTTTAATAGCACCTGTTTAATCATTAAATCACCACATTTACCTGAAAACTATCAGCAGCAGGGATTTCGCACTTATCATCCAATTTCATTATGGCCGGTCGCCATAATCTTTCCCCTATACTGTCCTAGAGGCGACCCCCTTTGTGGGACTAGACTGCAAAAGCCTTGACCCCAACCTACAGCCAGTGGTTTTACAGATAGATTCTGGCAGCGGTGTTTGGTATTCCATGTCTGAAAGGGGCTTTTCCCACATCTTTACTGTCACCAGGGTCTTTCTTCAGGTTTAATGGCTGGCTCTTTGTTGAGAGTATCAAAGGAGGCATCAAAGGTGCTGAGTCCATTTGGAAGTGAGGACTCACATTCTAATGCATTCTTCCATATGTAATCCACGGCGGTTCGGGTTCACTCCCGCCGGTATTCCGTTGAGTCTCTCCTGGTGCTTTTGCTTTGAATACTTCAGCACTGAAGCAGCTGTATGCTGAATGTGTCTCCCTGTTGGAGTGGTTCCCTCGGATGGCAGCGTCCCTGGACATGTATCACTCTCTGTGTTCAAACCGCAGCATCGTTGGTTTATGCCTACTGGTGTATTTGCTTGAGTTTTCTGTATTTACTTGTGTTCTGTGTTATGAGTAGATAAAGTGTTGGTTCTATATTTGCATTTGCACATCTCGTGTCAAGTTGGTTAATTTATTCTGTTATAAAAGAAAAGCAAATAGAGATAAACATTGCTAGAGCACTGTAGGGCCAGTTACATATCAATTAATATATTGCAATATGCATTTAAAGAGGGCGAGAACCATCAGGGGGCCCCTGTATTCATCCACAATAATGTGGTTTGTATTCGAAATTTTCCCTGGACCAATTACACACATGGAAGGTTCTCACAGGCTTAAAACCACTGACCTGTATAAATATTATAAATTCCTGGATATCCCAGGATATTTTTTGCACTGTACGAGTAAAAATTTTAAAAAAATCCCCTAGGTCTCAGTAATCCTCAAATAACTTTAATTCAGTGGAAACGCTGCCATTACTCAAGAAAAGTTTGTATTTGCTGAGGATGCTGCACATTTTCTGAGTCAGTGTAGAAAAACAAAATACCCCAAACAAAGTCATTAAAAAAGGGCAAATTTATTTAAAGCACTTAACATAGAAAAATATGATTGATTTGAGTCAACAATAATAAATAGAGCGCCTGACTATCCCCAGGCCCTGTCAGTACAACAGTACAATCAATATCCAGTTTCACAATACAGCAAAGGCACTAGCATTTACCACAATCAACAACAAGTCAATGGAGGCGGCATGGAGGGCGGCATGGTGGCGGGGAGGGGCGGGGCGGGGCGGGGGCAGGGCTCTTCATGGCACGGGTCACACTCACTCTTCGCCAAACAAACTGAGCCCCCAGCTGTCACATACACCATCGCTCGTATTCATACCCCGCTCCTAATTCTGCCTTATTCTCAGTGGAAATTACACTAGATTTGAATAAATTCCTCTCTTGCTTCTTGTCCAAATGCAGGCACGGATCGAGGAAATGGAGGGACGCTGCGGTGGATGAAAATATTCCTCACGGAAGTAGAAATGAGGAGGTTAAAGAAAAGATGAATAATCAAAAACCAAACTAAATTTTAAAGCTCTGCTGGTGGCCCCAAGAGGGTACAATGTTACGTCCCCAAAAAAAGTCCTGTCTGTGCCGTGCTACGGAGACATTATGATGAAAAATGGGTCAATCTGGCCGGTCCATGCTCAGACTGTGTGTCAGGGGGCGAAGAGTTGGTCAGTTTTGGTCAAACGAATTTGGATCTGACAGTGGCTTGAGACAAAATAAGAGTTAAAACCACTGACTCAAAATCATTAGTAATCATCTTCTGGGGACCATGATGATGAACACTGGATGTAATGGCAACACAGGCGGTAATTCGAATAATCTGGCGCTAGCTGGAAACAGACTTAGTAAACAACAGTGCAATCCTCCAAAAAAAAGGATTAAATAAAACGACAAAATGAAAACAATGGAATTAGGAAGGTTTAAGTCCAACTGAAATGAAATTACATATTTTCCTTTTGCTACATGATACAGACCTGCTCTGGAAATTACAGGTGCTCTGTCCCCATTTTGTGGGGAAAACAATCAATGTCCAAAGAAAAGAATTTTTTTACTTTAACACTTGTGGTTTGATGGTAGAACCTCCTTATCTGTGCGTAAACTATTTTGTGTGCCATACATATACATATTGTAGGCACATACTGTAGATCCACAACTTCTTGGCATAAAACTGTCACTAATAGTCGGATGGCAACTGCAGCTCAAGTTGGCTTCCTTGCTAATGCCCACTTTTCATACAAAAGCTTGGATATGTCTTGTGTGTCCTGCACCTTGGCTTGTTGAATGAACCTGCATCAGGGGGGAAAACGTAAAAAAAGGACTTGGTGTAGATTCTTGAAGAGGTTTCAAATCCCATGCGAGAGGTTTCCTCTGTTAACACTGACTATGCAAGCAGCATCGACATCAAACCAGGTTCTGTTGGTCAATCGCAAAATCGCTCTCCCCCGCCTCAAGGTAGCAATGCGCCAACAATGCGCCTGACCACACCTCATTTTAAGACCAACAGGCCCATGGGTGCTCAGATGGACGCAAGTGCATTTGCTATTTAGACAACGCAGGCGGTGGACGGGAAAATGACAACTGCGTCGGTCTAAAACTAGCAAAGATACTTGCGTCGCTTTTGTCAAGCTAATTAGTGAGTCAACTGTGGTGTAAACAGCTTAAGAACTGGCTGCAAATCCAAAGAGTTTTCAGTTTAGATACTGTTTAAAATGGTTCTTTCTTCACTTCATACCATGCCGTCTATCCTCGGCTCGTAAGTTGCTTTTGCTGGAACAAATAGTTTACATTGTTTATCCGATCCCCTGCTGGCAGCGCTGTCAATCAACCATGTAACCCAGCCTGCCAGTTCATAGGGTTGGAGGCCGAAGTCAAAATATTGAACCCAATTTGAAAGAGAATTGTTGAAATCGTACTTTAACCTGACAAGCGCGATTTTTATTTATTTATTTTTTTTGAATAGACCCAGTCCAAATAGATGCTCGGATCCAAAGCAATAGAACAGGCCCCCTATCAGGACCAGGTTACACTGAATTCATGCAACCAGACTGTAGAAAGGTATGAGCTGTGTAATTTCAGTTGGACTTAACAAAAAGATGGGGTTGTGGGGAGGGTGCTACAGTAAATGGCACAATACTGTATATCCAGTGGATCAGACACATTAAGATGTAATGGCACAAAATTCAAGAAACTAAAAGCTCCTGCCCTTCGTCGCAGTGTAGCACTCTCATTTCAAAGCTAACAGCTTTATTTAGAACAACTCACTGTTAGATGTCAGCGTTGGTCTCGTGAGTTGGTCCTAATTAGTAATGTTATCTCTGTTATCGTTTAAAGATTTTTGCTGCTTTCAGAGGGATGAAAAAAAACAGAATAATGTAAATTTTCTAACGCGAAAAGGACGTGTAGTGCAACTGTTTACATGCAAGCAAATATATGACCAAGACGAAAGCGAGAATGACTTTTGAGAAGCAGTAAGCGTGTTGAAGACTTGCCATATGATGCAGCTGGATCATACTCCCTCTCACTCTCACACATACACGCAAAGCACATCCCTGAAGCCCACAGAAAATCTGAAAGAATTCGACCAGGACATGATTGATTTTCAGAAGGTCTCAGAGGTCAGAAAATAGAGAAAGGAAAAATAAACGGATTCTTAGTAAAGTCATAATCAAAACATTGTAAAGGCCAATGTTTGCTATTCATTGGTTTTGATTTACACTGGAAAAAAAATGAAATAACGAAAATATCCTTAAATATGGAAAGTGATAAGGCTTAAATCTTTCTCCAGTTCGACAGGCCTCACACTGTAGTCTTCTCCTTTCATTTTTTTTCCAAAAATGACACGGGTCCCGTCATTTAGTGTCTTTGAGTTACGTGTCCAGATATCCACATGGACGGACTGGTTCATGTCTTCTGGAAAAAGCCCTGATTGTCAGAACAAATTGTAAGAATATGGTTATTTTCCGGCCATAAAGCTAGTCCCATCCGTATCCACGCTCCACTCCGAGACCACCCTTTCCGCCCAGTGAAACATGCGTTTAGGAAATCCGCTGTCCTGTTCAGGTTTTCATTTCTGCATCTCGTCCGCGGTCGACTGGAGAATTAATGCACAGGAGCCCATGAATGTTTGAAAGGGCTGTAAAGCTTTACCGTCATATTGGCGCTGGGCGTCAGTGTGGCCTGCGGTACAGCGCTGCGTCAGTACATTTCTGAGCTCCCGGAGCTCATCGGTCCAGCTCGGGGGCTGGCTCTCAGCAGTCCTGGTTCTTAGATATTCCTCTGGGCAGTGAGGTACTTGAGAGCAGCCGAGCCGTACTTCCTGGACAGGTCCTGGTGGAACTCGTCCTTCAGGGTGTTCAGACAGTTGCGGTAGCTGGAGCTGGAGCGAAACTTGGAGATGTCAAAGCTGGGAGCGTGGGGCATGTGGATCATGAAAGCGTTGGGGAGGACCATCAGGTCATACTCCTGAGGAGACGAAGAAAAACATCCTGATTGAAGCCCAAAATTATGTTGGTTTTTTTCCCCTCTAGCTTACGTCTTTTCTCATCTCAATAACAAATATTCAGTCTTGGCCAATCATGATGCCTACACAAACACTGTATGAAGAAGTCATAGATTCCCACACAAATGAAAGGTTAATCAAATGCAGCGTATCTGGATGGAGGTAACAAAATTAAAGTCACTTTTGCGTTTTTCTTTGGCTTCCTCCAGTTCCCATCTTTACACAAACCCGAATAAGCTGTTTGCAAAAATTGTTGTTCACTCCCAACAAACTCTCTTCTCAAAAAAAAAAAAAAAAAACGAAAAGCAAAAGAATAGTTTCTAGAGATGAGATCTGAATGTAAACATTGTTTTCTCATCGTCCTAACCTATTTCTCCTTCTCTCTCAAGGTAACGTTTGTGCTTTGTGTCTATTCCAACAGGTTTCATCACAGAGTCATTTCTCTCAGCCATGAGAGAAAGAGGCGACACCAAGAGAACGCAGTTAAAACTCAATAGATAAAGTAAGTAATCCTAAATGAATGCAGTTATGACCACTGTTGGTAAAACTGGCTGAAAAAGTTGTGATCAGAAGTAGTAAACCACTCAACAAAAATGGAGACAAAATTAGACGATTTAAGCTATTATGAAAGAAATGGGGTAATTTTAAAGTGGTAAGCTGTAACATGTATATTTAATGGGTATCATTATGGAGGTACGAAGCTTTTCCATTTGCTTTTTTAAACAGTATAGCTTCTATTTTTGTGTTTCAAGCAGCAAGTATGTGCACATCAGACTTCTTTAGTTTGAACCCTGCATTAAAAACTACAGACATTCTCGCAGTGAAGATTATGTAGAAAAAAAAAAGGCAAGTATGTATTTTTTAACAGTAGTGGTGTGACTGACTGAGACCAATAATGATTTATCATCACACCTCTGACTTTTTTTATTCCACACACTGTACATATGTGAAAGAAAGTCAGCGGTCCATTTGAAATACCCTCCTTGACCTTGAGCACCTGAAGTAGCACTGGTCTCACCCTCCTCGAACAGCCTATCATGGCGCAGACGTACCTGTGCATCCAGCTCCATGATATGGGACACCTTGTTCCAGCCAAAGCCCACAAAGCGCTGGTCGTACTCCGGACAGTCTCGTCTCACCACAACGTACGGTTCAAAGTCCGGCTCCCACTCCACCTTATAGGGGGTGGTGGCTGTTCGCCATTTGGCATAGTTGGTGGGAGCGTGTCCTTTGGGCCACACATGATACCTGGAGAGTCGGAAAGAAAATGACAGAGTGTCAAAGATTAAATGATGATCACATCATCGTTGTCTGGCAAATTATTTTCCAGTCTCCTTGTTTTCCCCTTAACATCCACTCATGTGAGAAGTTAACTGTCAATTGCTGTGCTGATTTCGGAATCATGTTCAGGTACCTGAAGGTGTAGAGAGTCCCCATGTCCAGCATGGAGAGCAGCTCAGCTTTGGATTTGGGGAAGGACAGACGGTAACGAAGTGTCTCGAAAGCTGGAACCACCAGAGCCTTCTTAGTGTGAGCCATGTCCAGCTGCACCACAGACTTTCTGCACGGAGCAAACAGAAGGTGAGATGCAGCTAAGGGGCACGTGTAAAGATGAACACAGTGTCCGTGTCTTAAACTGAGAATGACACAGTTTGCAGCAGATTCAGAAAGTGTTCAGACCCTGTCACTTTTTGCAACACTTCATTGTGTTGTAGATTTAATTATAAATGGATGAAATGGCCGTTTTTGTCCATCAGTCTACACTTAATAACCCATAATGACAAAGTGAAAACATGACACGGAAATCTCTCATTCACAAATTATTGAGACCCTCTGCTGTGGCACTCCAACTTGTAGTTAGGTGAGTCCTGTTTGTTTTAATCATCCTTGAGATGTGTCCGTAACTTGATTGGAGTTCACCTGTGGCAAACTGAACTGATTGGACAGAGTTTAGAAAGTCCCACAATTCACACACTGCATGTCAGGACAAAAAACCAAACCATGAAGTCCATGAAACTCTCTGGACCTCTGCGATAAAACTCTGAGGTACAGATCGAGGCAAGGGTACAAACCATTTCTAAAGCTTTGAGTGTTCCCAGGAGCACAGTGGCCGGACATGGAAGAAGTTTGCAACCACCAGGACTCTTCCGGGACTCGGCTGTCCGGCCAGGGCCTTGATCAGGGAGGTGACCAAGAACCTAAGGGTCAATCTAATCCTCTACAGAGATGAGAGACCATCTCAGCAGCACTCCATCAACCCACTTTGAGTAAAAGGTAAAGGGGTGGTCAGGTGGGTCTTCGAAGCAGCAGGGACAGGGAGACTGGTCAGAATTGAGGAAAGGATAAATGCAGCCAAACACAGAGAGGTCCTTGAAGAAAACCTGCTCCAGAGTGCAGGCGACCTTGGACTGAGGCGACGGTTCGCCTTTGGGCAGGACAATGACCTGAAGCACACAGCCGATACAACGCTGGAGTGGCTTCAGGACAAGTCTCTGACTGTCCTTGAGTGGCCCAGCCAAAATCCAGATTTAAACCCCATAGAACATTTGAGGAGAGACCTGAAGATGGAAGTTCACAGATGCTTCACATCCAGTCTGACGGAGCCTGAGAGGATCCAGTTCAAATCCAAATCCAGTTGTGCAAGAAGGCTCAAAGCTGTAAATGCTGGATTAAAGACCTGATTACAAAAATTTCTAAAAACATGTTTTCACTTTGACATAATTGTTTATTGATTGTCAATTAATGGGCAAAAATGGCAATTTTAGCCATTTAAAATTAAATCTACAACACAAAGTGGGGTAGGTGCCTGAATACTTTCTGAAGCTACAGTATGTTGAAGTGATTTTATCTCTATTTATTTTGAATATAATAAAACAGGTTTATGATAATATCTGTAGCACAAGTGTGTCCATCAGTGGACATGACATATTCTGAGCTGAACTTGAGTTGTTACTGTGAAACTTACGGATGGCGTTGCAAAAATGTTTCCCAACATAATTATCATTTGCATTTTACATTTGGCTAATTTCTCCTGTGAATTTTTCACAGCAGGGATTTTCTCCTGACAGGAAAAGCACAGGTGTAAGTCGTAAAAACAGTAGGTGTGTTGCTTCAGGTGAAGAAATATGATCCAAGGAGGCAGGTTTGAGTAATAAATCCACGAGTTTGAAAGTTTATCAGATGCCAAAATACTGTACAGCAGTTTATAGTGCTATCAGGAATGATATACAGCTAAAATCATTTTATACTTTTAAAGCAATCACCAGCTAAGCACTAGAAATACTGTGTAACATGTAACAAAGTTATCCTGCCAGGAATGTGAACTTGATGTTACGTTGCGCTGCAGGAGGTTCTTTAATTTAACTTGTCATGTAAAACGTCTTTGAGTATCTCGCCACTTTTTTTATTTTTTTATTTTAAGGGGGCTGCATTGTTTCATGGAGTTAATGTCTGTCAGGACATGGCCTTTGTGGGACACTGACTAAAATTTAACATCATTAGTGCTCTTTTTTCCGGCAATGACTATTTAAAATGTCTGCCAGAAAAAAGGTATATTACAACCCTTTAGCTGGGAGTTTCTGCATTTTGTGACTGAATAGAAGAGAGGACAGAAACGGTCTTATGAGCCATTAACGTAGTCACAGTTGTATCAAAGTGTGAACGGGAGCACATGGCAGCTGGCCTTACCTGAGGTAATCGTAGAGGCCGTACATTGGCAGGAAGTCCACATCGGTCAGGAACACGTATGGCGTGTTGGCGTTCTTCAGGGCCACGTTCCTCACCAGGTTTACCGGGTAGAACTGGCCCTCTTTGTAGACAATGTGGTAGCCGACGTTCTTGCGGTTCTTGAGGACCTCGGAGGCCTGAGCGTAGCGCAGGAACTGCTGAGCCTCGGCGTCGGACATGTAGAGCGCCAGGCTGATGGGGCCTTCCCAGTGCTTACAGATGGCCTCCAGCATCTGCAGCCTGCAGGGGGCACAGATAGAGTCACGTGTGTTATTGAGGGAGAGGAAGACGACGATGAGGATCAGGGTTGGAACTTACCTTTTTTTTTCTCAAATTTTAAAAATGTATTTCTTGTTTAGTAAATGTCAGAAATTAGTGAAAAATACCCACTGGAAGTTGCCTGACCCGAGCTGAGATTTTGAAATGTCTTCTGTCCGAACCAACGGCCCAAAACCCAAAGCTACTCAAATTACAATGATATAAAATGGAGAAAAGCAGCAAGTCCTCACACAGAGACGAGGGAAACGGGGACATTTTGCTTGAAAAGTGACCTAATTATTATTATTTGAGCCTCAATACGGATGGTGATTTTGAATTCTCATGCCGTTGTGCGTTTATACCTTTTTAACAAAAGTAACTGTGTTGAGAAAATAATCTTGCACAAGATCATTTTAGTAGCTGTAGCTTTCAAACATGGCACATGGTTTTCATCAGCAGATGGCGTTTGTCTGTTTGTCATGGAATTGTTGATGTTAAGCTCTCCAGTGAACCGGGTTTTTAATCCAAAATGGTAAAAAGAAAACTTAAACATCAACAATTCCCTGACCTCTGCTGATGAAGTTCATATAATATGATAGAAAGCTCAAGAACAGCTACAAAATGGACCTTTCGGTGAGACTTTTCTCAGCTGGTGTGTCCGAGGTCAAGAGTGAACTTTAAACTTTACTGAGGTCTTTGTCTAGATGAGCATTTAAAGAGTGTTTCAGGGGTTACTGGACGTGTGTCGGTCGGGCACCTGTCCATGGAGAGCTGGGCCACCAGTGTGATGTCGGTGTCGTCCTCAGTAGGCGTGTACTCGTACTGCAGGAAGTACAGGTGCACGCGGTGAACGGTGAGTCGCTCCCGACGGAAGTCGTAACACTGGTCGTCCTCGTCCAGCTCCTCCAGAGCCGTCTGCAGCTGAGGAGACAGAAAGCCCGAAGCTCTGAGACACGATTGTAAAGTAAACTGTTGGTGCACAAGCGTCTAAAGCAGCAAACATTTCAGTGGTTTTGTTCCCAGAAAAGGGATTTTAGACAAAATCCTTTCGATGATAATTTTCTGTTGCTCCCTGACAAATGTGTCGCTTCAGACGGGACAATGCTCTTACATTTTTATTCAAGATCAAAGTTTCTCCTCCTCAGTTCAGATGCGTTTCCTTTATTAATTTTTGCCAGACAAACTAGACTGTAAACACACCACAACCAATTAAACCAATTGATTATCGTGGATTGTAATCAGGATTTGACAAACCTGAGCAGGAACTCTGTCACCATGGCAACCACACTCGCTGTATCCTGCCGATTAATAACTGATTTGGGATCCTTTCTGAAAGTGTTTACGTAGTTATGTTAACAATTATTGTTGGCTAAAGGATCGTTTGAGATATTTTTACTCCAAAAAAAAAAAAAATAATGTAATTGCTGGCTCCATGATAAGTCAGAGCAAACGTCAACATGTGTGACGTAAATGTGCTGTAGCCTGAGTATCTGCTGATGGAACTCAGCGCCCGTCTAACCTGGACGCTCTCTGGACTGGCCGGACTCGGGCAGCCAAACAGCTCCCGTCTCAGCAGGTTCCCGTCGTACTCCAGGAAGGTCAGGTAGAGGTTCCTGAAGAACTCCACGTGTTTGTTCTTCACACGGAGCTTCTTCGGAGAGTTCCAGTGGATCACCTGAAACCACAGCAGGGGGTGGACTGAGCACATTTACTACAGTCACTTCACTTCATTACAGTCTACAGGTTCTGGCTCTTTATTCCACTATTTTCGTGTGAGGGAGTTTGTACTTTTCCACCGCAACGTTTCCTCCACTAACTTTATCTGACAACTGTAAAATTGATTTGGTTGATTAAACACAAATATTTGTCTTGTGTAAAAGTGGAGAGTCGGACGTACAAAGGAAGTGATTTCTGTGCTGTTTTTCTTAGGGGCATCTTAAAACCAACTACGGGCTCACGCTATACAGCTCAGACACTTGGCCCAGCTTGGTGAGATGTGCTGAGATTCTACCTGCCCCAGTGTAAACGTACTTACTGCAAATCCTGACCATCAACTGATACGTTTTATATTAGTGTCTTATGGAAAACAATGAAACTCGTATCCCCCTGAACGGATCATTAATGCAAATGGACTGAGAGCATCCTGACACGTTGGGGTTTTTTGAGACGTGTCCCCCTGGGTTTGACTGATATTGTCAACATCAGGAACCCAAATGGTCTTTAAATATTTATTCTGAATGATGATTCTTTCGCTCTCTCTGGCCTCTTATTTGGAAATGGCTAATGGCAGGTATGGGGAGGCTTGGTCGCCACCTGGGTGGGGGCACAGATTTCACTTGTAAATCAGAAGAAACAAAAAAAAGTTTGGGAGGATTCACCCAGAATTTTTCTATCCTGTGGGGGAGCACATGATTTTTACATTTACCAAAAAAATCCAAAACATTGGAGAGAAAAGGGTGAAAACCTCCAATTTCCTTTTTTTTGTTTTTCTTTTGATAGTCTTCAATTCTATATTTCAAAATTCCCATTATTAGCGCACAAACATCTACCAGGTGCCTGTTAATAATTTAACATTTAACACTTCTTTCTCAGTTCTTTCATATTTAATACGGAAGGTCATTTTACTGGCAACAACCAGGTGCCGGAGGTTTAATATAAGATTTCTCCAGTGTCTGTGTTCGGGTGGCAGAGTCTGCAGCCCCTCAGCTCTCTGACCCCCAGCCGTGAATTATTGACGGTGTGTGTGTGAGCATACTTTGAGGTCCGAAACCTCGGTGTAGCACTGCTCGGAGCGGGTGTGATCAGACAGCTGGACGTTCCAGAAGCAGGGCAGCTGGTGCACCAGGACCGGGTTCTGCTTTATGAAGGCGTTGAAGATGTCCTGCGCACGGTGGACAGACAAAAGACAGCTTTAACAACAAATACAGCAGCTCTTCTGGTTCTGCCGGTCTCTGTATAATACTGGACTGTGCGTGGACTCCGATGGATTCACAGAGATGGATCGGAAACAGGACTGTTCCTGCAAGCACGAGTCCATGTGGCGTTAAGCTCTCGTCCTAGGTGATAATCCAGCTCGGGTCTTGAATGCACTGGAGAGAAGAACCGCATTATCCGTCTCTTTGTGTGTCTTTCCTCGTTCCCTGGCAACCTCAGCTTTAATTTTACAATCCTTAGAATACTTTACAAAGGCAGGCTCCTTGTGCGCAGGCTGCACTGTGTCTTTTAAAACACAATCAAGGTCGCTAGTCGAGGCTCGACAAGCGCACTGTAACTACTGGACGTATGACTGTAAACACACTAAAAGCAATGAAGTGTAAGGATGCAACACAGTTTCACTTTGTACATTTCAAGTGATGACACTGAAGCATCTGACCTTTCTTAACTGTATTTAAAAAAAAAGGAATTTTACACAGTATCACATTTAAACAAAGTTCTCGTATGGCTGCTGTTTTATTGAAAAACAGTGGGCTTCAGTGTGTAAAGATAGAGGCGGTCATATAATGTGAAGCTCTTTGCTGGAGATTTGGGATTTTGGGCTATTAAAATAAAAGGGAAATTGAATTTATCTACATCCAGACTATATTACAACTGACACTTAACTACCTGGTTGTAAGGTCACTGTGTTGGGTTTTCTTTGTTCATTCTTGACCTTGAAAATCATAGTTTGATATAATCATCTTAGTTAAGTTTAGTTGCTCAGTTTGCTGAGAAAGACCGAGATGTGGTTGAAAACTCTGGAAAAGGGAAGAGAGTGGACCTTGAGTTAAGATTAACTTGCGGTTATTTTACTATTTTATATTTTTTTCTACATTATTCATTTGTGCAGTTGTATGTACAGTAAAAAACTGTCGAACTGAGCAATTTGATCATTTCTTATGAAAACATTAATCCACTTGTATCTCTGAATATCTCATCTTATGTGCTCTCATATTCAAAAATTTTCATGCAGACCAAATAACTGCACTTTTGCAGTTGCATCCCACGGACTGTCTAAAACTGTCAGGTCAGCAGAATAAACTGCTCCTATGAAAACTCATATTAAAATTCATTTTTACTGCATCGCCTCTCCATGCGGCTGGTGTGTTTTATGGATTTCTCTCCTCTGTCACCGAAGCATGACTTTGTCTGTCAAACACTTTGGCCAAGACCGCGGTATCTTGAAAACTACTATTTTTGTACTCTATCGGTGCTTTGTACTGTCTTGGGTGGCTGGAGGTGTCCCCGACCTGATCAGCGAGCGATGTGCTGAGCATGCTCATTAGCTCCCTCTCTGCCGTCAGCCGCCACATCTGCTCCCAACCGATTCGCCGCAGTCGCTCCAGGTAGAGAAGTATGACGCCTGCAAGAGAGCACAGCGAATGGATCACAGGCCTGATTTGAACCATGAACCACAGGTACCGTATGCTTCGAACCAAACCATACTTGGTGTCTCCAGGCAGAACGATATGGAAATGAGTCAAGTCCAATCCCGTGATAGTTTTTACCAGTCAGTCACAGCTGAGACTGTTTTGGGTGTGAGCTTGAATGTGGGCTGTGAGAACATTAAAACATCTTCAGTCAGCCATCCTGAAACACTATAGAGACTGAAGCTAAATGCGGTGCCTCTTTTTGAGTGAAAAAACATTGTTTGCCTTGTGAGATCAGGTTAGATTGACCTCAGATTCAAAACTTTGTCTATCACATAGTCATGGAAACCTGTCTCCGTTTAGGGGCTCACAAAGAATATACAAGAGAAAAAAACAAACAAACATACATCTATGAAAGATTCGCATGAAATTTCATTAAAACACAACAGTTCCATAAATCAACTAGAACATGTGCTCAGTAGAGTGCAGACCTCTACGTAACGAGTTCTTCCCTGGCCCATTCCCCATCCCTCCACCAAGCTTTGTGCAAATCGGTTGAATAGTTTTTGCCTAATCTTGCTGACAAACAAACCGACAAACAAACAGTCGCGGGTGAAGCCAGAACCTCCTTGGCGGAGGTAATAAGAGCAGTAACTGTTGTCATCTTTATCCGCTTCAGTCAGGATTTGTCCAGAAAAACAACACTGTGTTACCTGTGTTGAAGCCTCGTCCCAGTGCAGGCCAGGGTTTGTGGTTTTTCCACAAGTTCCCCAGGTACCAGTCACTCTGGTTCTCCACCAGACCAATCACCTGCTTCTCTGCGAACAAAACAACCAACATTGGTGATTAGAAAAAAAAAAAAAATGTGACTAAGAAAAGGACTACACCTGATGTGTCTCATGACAGCAGCACAAGCAACTCGTGTTTTATTGTTTTCTTTTGTCCCATGAACAGATTAGCCAAAGCTTTCATTTAGGCATGGTAGACAATCCAATCCACAATGCAATCCATCATCATCTGATAATGGATACTGAATGAAAGGATTATTTTTTCAGTCCCATTTGTTTATCTCATAATCCTGCAGTGCTTAGTTCCAAGTTTTGGATAATATCTATTCTTTGAGAAACATTCTTAAAAACTGGTCCTCCTTCTGATTTCATTCAGTCTCCATCAGATTGTTTATTGGATGACCTCAAAATTATTCGTTTGTGAAAAAGCTGTCATTTTGTACGTGTGGCCTTTTTGACAGAAACTTCAGCACGTTGTGCAACTGCAACCACGTTTCACTTCTCTCAAAAACCACGCAACCTGAGTCAAACCAGTGAGAGGATCACCCGCAAAGCAGCTGGTTGAGAACTGAGTTTACAAGGTCTTTAAAGTAGCTGATTTAGAGGACTTTACAGCCTTGGTAGAGGAATCTCTTCTCTTCACAGTTTTTAAAAGTAATTACAAAATTCCAAGGTCTTACCTGTAAACTTCCTAAAAATGCCCCAGAGCTCAGCGATGTCAGTGGCGAAGGTGATGTCCGTGTCCAGGACGATGACCTTTGACAGGTCGGAGGGCAAAGCTTTGGTTAGCGTCAGCTTCATCAAGCCGTAAATACCTGAGTAGTGCTTGTTGGGTATCCACGACACCTCGGACTGAAAAGACAAACAGGAAAACATGTCTCATTTCATTTTTACTGCCTTCGGGTGGTTGCTGTCCTTTTTAATTTTTTTTAGTTACCTTCTTTTCTTTTTAAACAGGTAAAAAAAGACTCAAACCTAATTGGACAATTGAAAATTGATCAGTTTCATGTTCAGGTGTGGCCCGTTCCCTCATTATTTCCTGACAAATTAAGCAAAGAAAAGCTCTGGAGTTGATTCAAAGTGTTGAATTTGCGTTTGGTTGCTGTTCATGGGAACTATCAACATGCTGTCCAAAGAGGTTTTGTTTCAAATTAAGGAGACCTTCATTCCATGGAAAGAAGAAAACAAACCTATCGGACAGATGACAGAAACTTCAGGACTGGACAAACCCACAATGTGGTGCATCCTTAAAAAGAAGGAATGAACTGGTGAGCTCAGCACCACCAAAAGGCCTGGAAGACCACGGAGGAAGTGGATGATCGCAGAATTATTTCCTTGGTGAAGAAAAACCATTCACTACATCTAGTCAGGTCAAGAACACTCTGGAGGAGGCAGGTGTATTATTGTCACAGTCAACAATCAAGAGACGCCTTCATGAGTGTAAATACAGAGGATTCGCCACAAGGAGCAAACCACTGGTAACACTCAAGAACAGAAAGACCAGATTAGACTTTCCCAGAAAACATCTAAAAAAACCTGCTCAGTTCTGGAACAAGATCCTTTGGACAGATGAAACCAAGATGAACTTGGACCAGAATGATGGGAGAGAAGAGTATGGAGATGGAAAGGATCGGCTCATGATCCAAAGCCACCACATCATATGTCAAACATGGTGGAGGCAGTGTTACAGGATGGGCATGTATGGCTGCCAATGGAACTGGGTCACCGGTGTTTATTGATGATGTGACTGCTGACGGAAGGAGCAAGGTGAATTCTGAAGTGTATGGTTCTATACTGTCTGCTCAGATTCAGCCAAATGCTGTAAAACTGATAGGAAGGTGCTTCACAGTAGAGATGGATAATGGACCAAAACATGCTGAGAAAGCAACACAAAGCAAAGAAACGGAATATTTTTCAAAGCGAAGTCAGTCACCTGACCTCAACACAACTGAGCCTGCGTTTCACTTCCTGAAGACAAAACTGAGGGTAGAAAGACCCACAGACAAGCAGCAACTGAAGGCGGCTGCAGTAGAGGCCTGGAAGAGCATGTCAAGGGAGGAAACTCAGCATTTGGTGACGTCCATTGGTTCCGGACCTCAGGCAGTCATTGACTGCAAAGGATTTTCATCCAAGTGTTAAAAATAATCCTTATATTTATGATTATGTTGGTTTGTCCAATTACTTTTTAGCCTTTTAAAATTGTAGGACTCATATAAAACACACACACACACACACACACACACACACACACACACACACACACACACACACACACACACACACACACACACACTAGTAAAACCGGTAAATGGTTTTAATGTTGTGGCTGATGTGGTGTACAAGCTCAGTCTTCTGTACGTGGGTTAACACAAAGACACATTCAGCATATTTTGGCAAAGGCTCAATGTGTTTTTTTTTCTGAAACTGCAAATAATGTCTTTTAATTAATTCTCTTGATTCAGAGTAATTGGATCCGCATAAGTGCATCATCTGCAAATATAATCGGCTTAGAGTCTCGGCTGTTTTTCTCCTGTTTAATGTGAGTCAAAGGAAACTGAAGAGAGAGACTGCAGGTCCAAGCATCTGACAGCACAAAGGACTCATTGTTCAGCACAAAGGAGGAGGAGGAGGGAGGAGAATGTGATGATGTGAAGGATGGAGATGCAGGTTGGAGTCACACACACACACACAAACTCATTTATGGCATTCCTTACATTTCCCGTCACTGTGAGCGTGTTCACCATTCATCAACTTTTCATGTTAAAAGAAATGGTTTGGTGTTTTTGTGCTGAAGTGTCACTTGACTTTGGGAGACAAGTGTTTCACCAGCTCGTCCGACTCCATTATCAATCGTTGCTGTCAAGTGAAAACCTTGCAACTGCCCTTGTGGTGATTGTGGAGCTTTAACTTTAAGGATGTGGCTCTGCAACTCAACATCAGTGAGATGAAGTCTTACCGGCCCTGTGGTCAAGATACAATATACAAGGTTATCGGACACAAGGTTTCCTTGGAAAACATTAGGAAACAGAAGTTACTGTGGTCAGGTGATAACCTTGTATCTCCAAATCTAATAAAATAACAGCTTTGCTTTAATCTTGCAGTGCATATTTTAAGGACTCATTGGCTGCTTTGGACTGTTGTTTTAGTTTTTTTGTGGTTTTGTTTAAAGTGTAACCTTAGCACACTTGTAAAAGAGGACTCTTGTTCTTCATTTTATCTCTCTGAGGGAACAGCTGCATAAATGAATGAATTAGAATTAATAAGAATAATTCTTGGCAAAATCAAAAGGGAAAAAGAGAAAAAAAAAAGGATTTATTTGAACTCACACAGGATCATACAGTCCTTCGTGGTAGAAAAAAGACACGAGACTTTTCCAGAATTCGATAAATGAGATCATACATTGTTTGAGAGCCCGGTGGTGAGTCACATAATAATTGCTACCAAGATTTCTCTCTCTGTTTTTATGCCAGACATCTAAACCGCGACAGGCCAGGCTGTCATAGAAATCTGTTGCGGATATTCGTGTTCCCCACAGGATAAATCATTTTGGTGACTTCTAGCCTTCCCTCTAGCTCTGCCATCAGGTTGTAGTTTCTAAACTCGACATGTTGGTCCATAACAAGGTACAGCCGGGTCCAACAGTCTGAGACCACTTTCCCATGCTAACACTTTTGTACTTTAACGTAGGTCCAAACTTTGAACGCAGGACTTTTACTTGTAATGGAGTACTTCTGTGCTTGGGGTACTGCTAATTTAACTAAAGCAGAGGATGTGAGCACTTCCTCCACCACTGCTGACACCTGGGATTTCTAGTGGGTCAACAAAGTAATATGACTTTGGATGGCTGGGGAACTAACGGTTGAGTCAGTGGCATGCTGTGACTGAATGAACGCAGCTGAGAACTGGATACAGGATTTTCTGGTGACCCTAAAGAACACCCTGTGTTTAATGTCGATCGATCGCATGTGGCCAACACCTGATCAGCTTCATAAGGCCTGTCTAGGCACCAATATGGGGGAGCCCGTGTCTATAACACATACGGCGACAGAAGAGAAGCGTTTATCCAAACTGGTTACTTTACAGGCTGTGGTGTAGTTGTGGTGGACTATGTTACATCCACTGGAATGTGTTTCTAATCTCCGATAAACATTAGACACTGATAGATGTTGTTTAGATCCCGGTTTGACTCAACTTACTTTAACGTGAAGAAGGACTTAAGTTTGACTGTCAGTCTACAAACAAGGCTAAACTGAAGCTTGACCCTCCACCGCATCCTGAAGTAAAAACCAGTTAGCACCCCGGCAGCTTTACCAACCCTCTGATCTGCGTTAATGTGACACGATCTGACAGACACACAGAGACTCGAGCGGTGACCTCCTGTTTTAGAATTAGCGACGTGTCTGTACTGTGCCGTTTTTTTGTATTGATGTCTCTCACTCTTTGATGCTCTAAAGCTGCTCTGAGGTGAATTTCTTCTGTTGAAGGAGATTTATAAATACATTTAACTTGACTTGTCTCTGTATCCCTACAACTCAAAGCTGCTCTGGGCTGCAGAGATTTTTCTTTGATATGGTAAATGTACGATATGACTTTGACTCACCTTGTGCTAACAGAGAGCGGCGAACAGGGATGTGTAGAGGTGTTTGGATGAGGACTGACACGGTGTGTGTGTTCTCATGATCCTCTTACCTTAAGTTCATCTGCATCGTAGAAGCTGACTTGCACGGATGGGACCATCCAGGACTGGAACAGGGAACTCAGGATACGATTGGCTACTGTGTCGGTGATGAAGTGAAAGTGAAGAGGATTTCTCCTGAGAAAGGGAGAGAAGAAGACACGTCAAGGTCGAGGGGTTTCTTCTGGGGGAAAAGTGGGCTATGCTTTGCTGACTCTTCTTCTTCTCTGACAATCTAAATTGACCTGGTTGGCAGTTAAGTGTTTTTGGGCAGGTTTAGGCTTTCACCTTCTTAACTAGCACCAGCACTTTGGCTCTGCACATGGGTTCGATGGCGATAAGAAAAACAGAACAACACCAGGCTTTTACACTTTAAAAAGGATCCCCTTTAAAATTTCCTCTACAATGAAGTCAGACGTGGATGGTCAATAGAACACCTCACTGGTCTAAATCAGCACAGTGTTGTTTTCACTGACGTGAATTTTTTCCTTGTCAAGTCTGAGCAAAGATACCGATACCGAGTACCGATCCGATACCAGCGTTTAATCAATAGGCTGTATGCCTCAATGTGTGGAAGAGACTGGGACCATTCTTTTATGTGTACGGCAGCATCAGGCTTGACTTAAACACTGCTTTCCTAACTTTGTAAAACAAAATGTAACAAATATATGTAAATATATATATATATATATATATAAATGTACTGAATTGTTATCTATTATCCTGTAGTAGTAGCAGCCGTAGCGAGCGTGAATCAGCTCCTCACTGCTGACCCTTTGTTTTTTGCTCCCTCCGTGCGATTGTAAGCTTTTTCTTTTCTGTTCCTTATTTCAGTTCAGGAACTACATAATACGGTGCCTGTAATGTCAGGGATGGTCAAGATTGGCGGAGTGCTATGATGTAAGGTAGTGAGGTGATGTATCCCGTTTGTGGTCCGTGTTCAGTTGTCCCACTGTTAAATTGGACCATGTTACACAGATGACGCTGTCCCCGTGCTCTTGCTTTAGCCACAACCCGACATGAGATTAATTCAGTAAGAATTAAGTTTGTAGTTAACGCTGAGAGTGACCAGCGTTACGCTGGTGGCAGCGGGTTTGTGGACCGCTAACTTTTTGCAGAGTTTCGAGTTTTGCCGGGGATTAACGCGCTAACTGCCCGTGCTACAACGGCGCCAATTTTTTTTTTCTCCCTCTCCTTACCGTGGACTGCTCCTGCTACAAGCTAATGCTAAGCTAGTGACTCGGTCGACGCACTGGTGGAATAAAACAACTCTGTCGGACATTTAATCACCAACATGACGACAGAGGACGACATACATGAGTAACGGAGACTGGCGCAGTGGACATTACCGTTTTTCTGCTCTCTTTTGGGATTTTCGCGCTGCTTGTGAACCGGTCTGCGTGGGGGTTTTACCGGCACACTGCTGACGCATGACGTAGTGCTCACATGTAGACGTAAACATAGAACAACACAGACCTAAATTGAATGGATCGGCCCCATAGACCGGCCCTATCGTCACAGATACCCAATTCAACTGTCTGAGTCGGTATCGGACCGATGTCTGATATTAGAATCGGATCATGAGGCAGAATGACTCGAAGACCACCCTTAGATAACTGTTATGGTCCCAAAGAGAAAGAAGTAGATCCTGAAACAATTTCTGCTCGTATAAACAACTAAACAGAAATATAGTTGGTAGACCTAATAACGTCATTTAACTTGAACATTTTCTAAGATTTGAGAGGAATGAGGCTGGATTGAGAGAGTTCAGGTTTGTTCTTGAATTCAGATGCTACATAAAAAAGTTAAATTTCAATAAAGGCCATATTTTCATTTTCAAAATCTCTCTCTCTTGATATTCTTTTCAGTCTCCTTCAAGGATCGAAGGATTTTCAAGGCCTGTTAAAAATCCGGGTTACAGTTATGCCATCTTCCGCCTCAAAGAATTAAAAAACAGCCAAACAAATTTATAGATTCAGTGACGGAGAGAGAGAATCACAGATCAAGGAAAGGTCTGTGAAATAAAAATGCAGTGTTGGAACATTTTCTTGTTTTGAAAGAACAGACTCACCTGTGAAAGAGGACGGACTTGACCAGTGTGACCACGTCTCTGCTGGCGTTGTGACCGGCACAAACGCACGCTACATGGATCAGCTGCAGAGACAGAAGACAAAGAGTCAGCGGCTCTGTGTGGAACAAACAACACAAAGGATTAAAAACCACAAGTTTTACCAAGAGGCAGCCGGGAGTCATTTGACTTGAAATGTTTCCATTTGGGAGATACGAGCAGTTCCCCCAACAACGTCACATAATCCAGGCCACTCACTCTGCTCTCTGGTGTGAAATTTCATATTTAGCTTCTCAAATATTTATGATTTCATTTCACTTGCTTTTCCGCAGCAAAGGTCTTTGAAAACTTGGAGCTCAAAGGCTGGAAACCACATCAAAGAGCGAGTGTGCGCCCTCGGATTTCAGGAACCTCCTGCTGCACCTTTCTTCGATTAGTTTGTATGAACTGCTGTATTATGTTGAGGAGATACACTGATAAACCTTCCTAGGATCTTGTTTTTCAACAAAACACATTGTTGGATCAGATCAGCAGTGCTTCAATCTACCACATACACTCAGTGGCCACTTTATTAGGTACACCTGTCCAGTCTAATTCAATCCAATTCAACTGTTCTGCCATAAAGTCGACTTTTATGACGCCTATAAAGTTCAGTTTTGGTCGACGTTGTCATCCAACTGAGGTCATGGTCAGTGATGGCGTCGTACTGGAATCCATCACGGTCAGAGGTGTTTCTAATATTCTGACCCCCTCATGTCTGTAAATAGGGAGGACAAAAAATTAGAAACACCCCTGAATATCTGACCTCGAGTGACCTCTACCAGTGACCAGCAGGATGAGTAGCAACATTGACGGGTTTCGTGTCGCACCTCTTGCCCATTGCATTTTCTCCAAACTAAACCGTAAACGGTGCGAACTGCACATTCACACCGGAAAAACTGAATCATATTACGATGAACTTGGAAAAATGGCGGCACGCAGATTGCAAATGGATGCAGAGGGGCTCCAAAGCTACAGTTAAAGTCATGCACGCACAGTCTATGTCATTTCCCGTTTGTCCTCTTGTCACAGGTTGTCTGTGAGCCGTGGGCAGTTTGACCAAAGACCGATGCTTTCTCCACAGTGTTCAATTTGAGTAGTTCTGTTGAACCTGCACCATGAAAAATCAAACTGCGTTAGCGACTAGCGGTCCCTTGCTTGCACTGTAACCATGGAGACACACAACAATCACTGGATTACTGAAGAAAAAGACTGAAATTTTGTGACTGTCACCAGATCAGAGGCTACAGGGCGTCAGACATCGGAAAAACGGCTCCGATCTCATGTCCGTATGAGATCAGTGTGTTGCAGTTTGACTGAGTTACGACTCTGAAGAGAAGGGCGGCGAGTTTTGAAGCGAAATGCGTCGCTCAGATGTCTGAGGTTAATTATCTGGGTGTCGTGTTTCCTGTCCTGACCTCACACTTCTGGACGGTGGGCGAGCGGGGACACTCTGTGTGGTTGTTCTTCTCCTCCGCCGTGTTGTCCCCGTCCTCTGGTCCTGTGTCCGCGGACGCTCCCCACTGCTGGTTACCGTAGTTCCCGTCCGGCTGCTGGGCGGCGGTGCCCTGCGATTGGCTGAGCTGCAGCCGGATCTGTCTGTTCTCTTCCTCCATCTCTCGAACCCGCGACTCCAGGACGGCGCGCTCCAGGACCTGGGCCGCTGGGCTGCCGGCAAGACAGGGAGCCAGGAGGAGGGAGCGACCATCTGAGGAAGGAGACGAGGGGGGGGGGTTAATAATGTCTGCCGTTTACGTACAAGACTAATAAAGACCAACTTTAAGTCGCTAAAGCTTCATACTATGTCTTTCACACTCCTCCACGGGGGAGGCACATGTACGCTAGTGTCAGAACCGATTTCTATGCCCAAAGATACAGTGAGCGCTAAAGAAAATAACCGGATCCTTTCTTTAAAGGTTCCCCGCGAACTTTCTGTGGTTCTATGTAGAGCGATGATTTCGTGACCGGGTCTCCTCTTTTGTTTGTATCTCATCCTCTGCAGCCACGTGCATAAAGACACGCACGACGGTGACGCCGATGGCTTCTTGTTGTTCCTGTCACGGTGGAGCTTAAATTTAACCACTTTATTGATTAGAGTACACGACATCATGTAACCTACAATTTATGACCTTATAACATCCCACCCTGCAGAGTAAGTGAAAGTTAGTGCAATATTTGCTACTGAAACGTAAACTACACTCCTCTACATGAGACGCACACAGGCACCGAGGCATCAAAAGACCTGGGAGATATTCTCCCCAGAGACGACCTGAACATTTGCAGCTAGATTCCAGAATACTGAGGATGGACTCGTGGCTGTCGAGACAACACAACGTGTAAAGTGAACCCCGGGCTTCAAATCATCACTTCACAGACCTGGAGGAGACATCACAGACAGTGTGGCCATGTTTTTCTAGTGCATGGTACAAACATGACGAGAATTTGTGAGCGACATGTTCTCTGAAGGCTCACACTTGAAAATTGGCTCATCACACTTCTTCTCCTCTCTCTACACTTCCTGCCTCCCTCGCTCCTTCCTGACAGACTGGGGTGTGAACAGCCCCGGGGGGCTTTGGGGTGGGGTGTTTGTGGGCTTTGTTACTAAAGACGGTAAACAGACGAGGCCCCGGAGAGACGGATTTGCTTGGAATAAATTTGACTCTGATTTAAAATTGATTGAAGCTGAATTTACTTGTGGAGAGAATTCAATTTTAACCGGAGACTGAGTTCTTGGAGCCATAATGTCAGAGAAAACATGGGCCGCTGGACCCGGGTCGACTCTAGACAGACGTTAGCTTTGGCTACGATTCGGAGGTTTTTAGGCCCATTTCCGGGACAGATTTGGCTCAGACTGCGTCCTCTGACGCTCGACCAGCGCCGACCTTCAGCCGCTTTCCGACAGCCTGGGGAGAGATGTAAAACAAAACAAGCAACAATTTAGTCCATATAGCAGAAACCTTTCGAGGAGCCTTTCAGGAACCCAGAAACTTTACCTGCAGAGGTCCCTTCTCCCCGGGAAGCTGCCGGGGAGGAGTTCGCTTCGGTGACCGTCAGCTCGGTCAAAGGCAAACAGTCAAGTTTCTACAGCTTACGTACATCTTCATCTCCACTTTAGTGTCAGTGTTAGGATAAGGAACGGAATTTTCTTATGTCTACTGCCTTTTAAACTGACGTATGTAGCCGACTTCCAAAGTAGAAAAAAAAGAGGATTGAGGAGAAGAGTCGGAGAATGAAAGAGAGCAAGCGGCAAAAAAATACTCAGCAAATCCCTATTTTGCTGCAAATCTTCTTTCTAAAGGAGGCTGGTGAGTCTTAAGGGGAAAGAATCAATTTGTGTTCTTAAATAACTACATTTTTGCCTTTAAATTACTCATTCATGCACCGGGATTAACACAGCATCGCATCAAAGAATGGTGTTTACATCCTCACACACGTGGAAGGAGAACAGCCAAAATCTGAGGAATATTTACAGCACGAATCATTTCGAATACTGTCCGTGGTCCTTGTCTTTGGTTTATTGGTTTTATGTAATTGTGGATAATTCCTTCAAGAACTGCAGACTTACAGAAGGTGCACAGACTCAAAATGTCAACCAGAGAGCCTCAAGCACCTGGCGATTTCACAGTCAATGCTCTCCACTAGGGACTATTTCACCGATGTTTGGGATTCTTCCAAAGTGGTGGAAGCCGAAACAGGAATGTGCTGCAGGGACTTTCAGTTCTGGAGTTTAGTAACTGATTGGGTTTCTGGTGCTGTCGGTTCTGATCCTCCGTGTGAGCATGACGGTAAAATTTAAACTCAGGTGAGTCCCCAAAATGATTAAAACTCAAAATGGGATAGAAGATGATACAGATATCATCGCGCCCCTGCAGGACTCCGGTGCAGAATGGAGGAGGGAACGCTCCTGCTGCGTCTATGGGAACATCCAGCAGTGCAGCCATTCGGGGTCAAAGTTATGGGGGCTTGGTCTGATACTGTCTTTGAGTCCTGATCTGTGTTGATTAGGGGACAGAGCTCAAGTACCACATGTATGAAAATGTGGATTCTCTGCTATTATGGTGGGTTTGAAGACAGACTGTGCTCACACCGCTGCCTTTCCGAGTATTAGTCTTGGCCCACGTGTATATTTTAAGGCGTATTCCAGGGTCCCATATAAAAAAGTGTTTCATTGCAAACCCACAGAGAAAAAATAGCCTACAACCAAACAAAGAAACACCGTTATACTTTTGTAGTGATGCTTGAGGCGCTCGTGTAACCTGCGCCCGAGTGAATTTCCTGACATGATCACACCCACCGAGAAGAGAGCGCCTCATTGTTTGATTGTTCGCTCCTCATTTTAACCGCAGACTCTGTTCGGCAGCTCGGTGAGCAGAGAAAAAACAAAGAAGCTGTTTTTTGTTTTTATTTTTAAGATTTTCACTCGCCGGCAGCTTAATGCATCTCTCTCTCTCTCACAAACACACACCTGCTCGCAAGAATTTTTCTCAATATGTCCGATGATATTCTATTTTTTTATTCTTGACATGAAATCCCATGAAAAGACCAAACCGTCATGGAATGTCTCCAGCTAGCAAGTCTTCTGTATCAAAGCCTGATACACTGTATTCCTCTGTGCCAGACAGTTTCCTCCTCTCTCCCCCTCTCCCCATTGTCTCTTACCTTCCTTCCTTTTCTATCTTTCTCCTCATCTCTCTGTCTTCCCTTCCTCTTTGCTCTCTGTCTTTTCTTTCCTCCCCCTCCTCTCTCTCTCTCGTTCTCACTCTCTAACCCTCCAGAGCAGCAGCTGGCCCACAGCTGAAGTGAGGCATGCTGGGAATGTTCACACCCTCGTGTGTGGCAAAGTGAGAGGAGACGACAGCAACACGCAAGCAAGCAAGCAAGCAAGGAAGGAGGGAAGGGAGGAAGGAAGGAGGGAAGGGAGGAAGGGAGGAAGGAAGGAAGGGCGCTCCTTTAAATCAGACAGCTCTCATGTTTTTAAATTTTTTAATTTCTGATTTCTTTGCGCCACTTGCTCGGCTACACTATGTGGTATAGTAATGCGGTTGAATAGTCTACGTGTTATATTGCATACAGCGTTTTAAAGTGAGCGGTGGAAGAAGTATTCGAATCCTTTACTTGCGTAAAAATAGCAGCCGCACTCTGTTAAAAGGTTCTGCAATTTTTCTCAAGTTGAAGCATCGTCCATGCAGGAATAATGGGATCTGCCAGAGATTCGGTGCTTTGTATTATACTGTCTCATATTTGAGACCATCATACGCTGTTTGGCGGTTTAGTTTAATGTAATGCATCATCTCTCATGTGCTCATTGTAGGTTCTTAACATTTTAGTCTGAAAAGTGGCTCAGATAAATATAGAAATGAAGAGAAGTGGAAATATAACCAGCATAACATTACAATAGTAGAGGAACAGGTACTTCAGACTTGCACTTATGTTCAGTACTCGAGTAAGTATACTTTGTTACTCTGCACCACTGTGTATAGTGTAAACAGTGTTGTGTAGTGTGGATTATGTAGTGATGTTGCATTTTTTACATTCTGAATAACTGCGCTCACATCATGAACCTTGTGAAGTCTTCCTTGGTAAAGCTCTTTTGAATCACGTGATGCAACAAAGCAAATCTGAATCTGAGCTGAAGGACGAGATGGAGACAGAGGAAACTGGACCAGAGAGGACAGACAGAGTAACAGAATCTGATCTGCAGTCAGCCAGTCACTCAGTTATGTAGCAACAGAAAACGCTGGTTATTTCTGAAGCAATGTGCTGCTGCTGCCGCCGCCGCCGCCGCTTGGGGCACGACTGCTCTCCAAAAGCTACTCCATCACTCTTAACACTGAGCTAAAACGAACACACTGCAAAGTGACAACTCATCCGTCATCCATGCTCGAGTGTGTGAGTGAGAGTGTGATCCTCAACGAGGCGGAATCCTTTCTCCCTGCTCTGCTCGCCGTCCAAGAATCACCGCTAGCCTCGATGTGTACGTCAAATAAAACATGTATGACCAGGAAATGTGTGTGTGTTTGGGTGTTATCTTGAAAAAAACGTGGGGCCTTGAGTCATACCGTAATCAACCACAGCACGATTACGGGACTTTAAATTCAACATTAAAAGGCTAAACTCCCCCCGAAAGAAAACTGCTGCCACATCAGACAGACTGGGCTCCTCGGTGATTCTGTCATCGGGAGCAGGATCGGAGAAACCAGACCTCAGGCGCGGACGGGACTCATAAAATATCGGTTTAGATATTTGAGGATCGCATTCTCTCCCTCAAATATGCGCTCAGATATTTTATGACCTGACAGTTGACCTCGCAAGTTGCCGGATGTAGCGCTCAGCCGGGTTTGCAGGTTAATTATCACAGAGTCATGTCACAGCCAAGGGACATACGAGGACAATTGTGCTTTCAAATGGACCGAGACAATCGGTACGTTCCAGTCCACCTGTTTTTATGTGCTTTTTCAATACGTGCATTAAAAACTTGAGCAGAAACTCCAGAAATCTGTGATGTAACCAAAACCGCATAACTAGTCAGAGTTATCTGGTTATATAGCGTGATCCCGCGCTTGCAGTCTGCTTCTCTAAGTGAAATGTCACTTTGGTTCCAACACTGTAGGAAAGCAATGTTGTCTCTTCAGTTGGTACAGTAACAGCTACCGTCGACAAATTTAAGGTCGAAGGTGAACTTTCAGTCTCAGCTTTTAAGTCAACAGGGATGAGACGTCGTTAAAGTGCTTAGAAAAACTGAAACTTGACCATCTACAATTCCATCGTCTGACAAAGCTCCAGAACAGCAACTACTGGAGCGTTTGGTGAAACCAGCTGCTGTTTCCAAGACCAAGAGCCAACTTTCAACTCAACATCTGATGACGTTAAAGCCAGGTGCTTACGCAAGGTGCTTAATCACGTCTGGCTGGAGCAGGTCATTGGCATTTTTTTACAAACAGTTCCGTTATCGTATCAAACTGAGGCCGGGGAAGAAGGAGCGGAGGCCGAAAGCTTCCATCAGTTTCCTGTTTCCGAAGACGAACATCCTGCCTGTAAAATAATCCCGTATACATTTTTCACCGTGCAGGACCTCTGCGGGAATGGTTCATCCAGACTCTGGCCGTTAGCCTGTAAAATGTCCGGTGGTGAAGTAAAGACGTCGGACTTCGTGCGGTGCTAGAAGAAAGGTCAGGGGGTCACTGAAGTCTCAGAGTCTTCTCCGGGGAACGCGAGTTAAAATTTAACATAATAAAGTGTCATGTCAGTTTTAGTTTCAGGTTTACGAATCTAATACGTTGGATGTGGTTAATGGTTTGATTCTGGCTAAATTAGAAAAAAAAAAAAAAGATCTGACAAAGCAACTTATGAACAGTTACACAGAAACTGGTGTGACCTTCTGACTGTCTGTGTGAGTGCGTGTGTGTGTGTGTGTGTGTGTGTGTGTGCGTGCGGTGTGTGTGTGTGTGTGTGTGTTCGTGCATGTGTGTGTGTGTTCTTCCAGGAAACTGCATCACGGCGTCCTGGCAAAGAAATTCGCCGAACTGACCTTAGCTGTTGCGATCCCAACAAAAGGGCCGATTGCGGCTCGCTGGGACGTCAGAGTGAAAACTCAAACCCAACAGAAAATATGGTCCATGTGTTTAAAATGTGAACTCAATATGCAGATCGAAGGCAAATACAGCCGAGTTGCAAAATCGCCTGATAATTGATGTTTTCTGTTCTCGTTGGTTGGATTCCTGTGACTGTCTTTGACCTAAACCGCAACTCTAGCCTCTAATTATAAGTCAGCTTCTGACGTTGAAAAGCCATTTTCCATGAAAATTACACAGTGAACATTCTCAGATTGCACTGATTAATGAAAAATGTTTGGCAGAACTCGATTTGGGAGAACGTTTCCCTCTAATGTGCACGTGCCGTTACAGTTTCTCTGACTCCGCTCGTACTCACTCTCCAGGTTTCCAGCCAGCAGGTAGAGCCAGGTGAGCAGGACGACGGCCGTGAGAGACGCCACCAGAAGCTTCAGGCGTCCGCGACACAGCAGGTTCATGGTGGGACGGCGGCACGGAGGGCTCTGAGGGTCGGAGGTCAGGGGTCCGGGGAGAGGAGGGGGGAAGGGGAGGGGTTCAGGTAGGACTCAGACCCTCGTCAGATCCCTGCAGCATCCTTTCATCTGAGGAGGAGAGACAGGAAGAGACCATTAAGTTTAGATTCCACTGGATCTCAGATCACCACGCTGGAAAAAAAAATCCAGAACGTTCTCGTCATTCTTCTGTATTCTAGTACCGTGAGCTGTGGTCCAAAAGTGGGACCCAGGTCCATTATGAATTGATTGCAAGCATGTGGGTTAGCGGTCTTCGCTGGACTCGGTCTAGAAACAGATCTAGACCGGGTCTAGGTAAATGTACCTGAAGAAACGTGCAGATATAAATTTTAAAACAAGACTTGAAGTCTCCGTCAGGCTGAATGTGAGCGTCAGCATGCTAACGTGCTCACAGTGACAGGTATACAACGTATAAAATGAACCCTCTTAGTTTAGCCTGCTAGCATGCTAACGTTAGCTAAGTAGCATTAAACACAAAGGCTTGCAGCTGGGGCTGATGGGAAAGACGTTAGTTTTGCAGGTATTTGCTCAGTAACCAAAAATCGGTTCAGACTCCACAAGCCTTTTTCTTTTTGCTCTGCTTGTTTGTCCACATGATAAAACTAAAAACATCTGCAGTTAAATAAAGTAAATGTCACCGTAGTGACGAGGAAGCAAGCAACGACGCGTCGATGCCATTTTTTTTAAAGTGATGAGATCAAATGATCCTGGATTGTTTCAGTCTAATGAGGCTGAACTGAACCGAAAGAAGGAATCAACAAATGTCACATTTGTATCATGGAAACATGGAAAACCTGAAAAGGAGAAAATCCTGAACAAGCTGTAACTAAACCCTCCCACCGTCAGTCCGCCTCCGTGCTGGTCTCCCTCTTTGTGCTGAGCCTGATTAGAGCGGGACGTCTCTCTTTGTTTCAAAATGTGATGTTCTAATCCCACTTTAATTAGACAGAAGCCCAAAGGAAACAAGACCAGAAAATGCCGCCAACAGGAAACACCAGAGTCTGAGTTTATGGCAGGAAGAAGGAAACTTTAAGCTGAATCCACATTTGGTTTGTGTTGGATAAATACGGGACTGGCACATTTCAGTCTGAGGACAAAGCAGCGGAGGAGGAACAAAACTCTGACAAATGTTGAAGATTAATGCAGGATTCACAAAACGGGAAAAATGTCAATGCAATAATAAATTTAAAAAAAAGAAAAAGAAAGACAGCGACGGAGACGGACTAAAAGCAGATCATGTCCCGATGATTCATGACTGTGATGATTTCTACTGACTGGCCTTGTGTATTGGAGAAATACTGGATAAACTTTAGATGGTGTGTGTCTCATTTTTAAGAGCTGGAGGACACAGTGAAGCCGTGTGATATATATTTAAAAAACACATCATGTCCTGCTGACACTTCCCCTTTCAAAAGCACCTCGTGTCAAAATGTTCAGCCCAGTTATCACCAATAAATTCATGACACAGGGATGTGATTTTCCGGTATCTCATGCGTACCACACATTCAATCGTGATTTGAAAATTCACCATACGAAAATGTGTATGGTGTATTTTTTTTAAGAATAAACTCAATTGATAAGTACATGTTTAGAATTTGTGCTAATTTGTTCTGACCAATCCATCAACTCAGCCTGTCACGTCTGAAATATTGTGGTTTTTTTTATTTTTTGAGATCCACTGTTCATCTCGACCTTGGAAATAGAAGTTGATTTTAAAAAAAGTCTCCCCTCACCACAAGGTCCATTTAGTTTTCAACCATATCACATGAGTTTACCCAGTTGTCATGGAACTGTAGATGTTCAGATTTCCATTTTTCTGAGCGCCGTGAGGACTTCTGGTCCATGCTGACTCAAAAACGGAGACTAAAAGTTCGTTCTTGATCAGACATTATTTCACGACAACTAAGTAAATCCCATCCGCTGAGGAAGATTTTGTTTAGCGATCAAAAGCTTCAGAACAGCTGCCAAACCAAACCAATATAGATTCTTCGGTAATAATGTATTTGACATGTTCAGAATTTTCTAGGAACTTTCCTGGAGAAAACTATGTAAACTGGCTTTAATTACAGAGAAAATAGACGGACAGGTATTTGAGTTTAGTTAGTTGTTAGTTTTGCTGACTTGTTTCCTGCTCCATTTAAACCCAAGTGCATGTTAGTTCATGACATTATTATATCATGTCGTCGTCAACTTTATTCATCACGTATGTAGAGCTGACGACTTTCCTGCAGACAAACTCCGCACTTTTTGCGTGTTCCGCCGACCTGCTGTGCTCCGACAAACGCACTCTCTCTGGGCTACCGTGTAATCCACTGGAATGAGCTGACTGGAAATGTACCAACTGGACCCTACGTCGGCAGTGTTTCATTTTCAATCAATACCGGATTATCTAGTTCTTTTCAGGAAAGTTCTCGGGAAATTATTAAGAAACGTTGGACTCGTAAAGTACAGCCTTACTCACGTAAGTTTCAATGCACTAATAATTGTAAAAAAAAGAAAGAGACAGAGACAGAGACGGACTAAAAGCAGATCATGTCCCGATGATTCATGATTGTGATGATTTCTACTGACTGGCCTTGTGTATTGGAGAAATATTGGCTAAACTTTAGAATGGTGTGTGTATTATTTTTAAGAGTAGCTGGAGGACACAGTGAAGTGCATATAACTGATGGAAAAACGCAGCAAAAGAAAGAGACAAAACACCGTCATCCTTCAGAGTTTAAATAAAGCCTCTCCAAAGACAAGATAAAGGACAGAGAGGTGAGACTTCAGTCAGGAGGGAGACCTTGGCTCTCTGCCCCTCTGGCTTAAAAAAAGAGAAACACTTCAAGCGAAATAAAGAGCATATTGGAGCGGCTGACTTGAGAGCATCACCTCAACCATTCTTAAGAAACAAATGCTTTTCTAACTTGTCAGTCATCAGCCGCAGGATAAACGTGAG
Source organism: Xiphias gladius (assembly GCF_016859285.1). Classification (NCBI taxonomy): domain Eukaryota; kingdom Metazoa; phylum Chordata; class Actinopteri; order Istiophoriformes; family Xiphiidae; genus Xiphias; species Xiphias gladius. The sequence goes on along the minus strand of NC_053400.1, from coordinate 34,065,249 downwards.
CGTCCTGTGCCTCCACTGAGGACACGGTGCTGCTCCATACGTCTCTGTCGGGACCTTCTGCCACCGTGGCTCGTTTCTCTCCTCAGCAGGTGGGTCGGCTTCGTGCTGAACCACAGAGAACGCAGCTACGATGGACGCACAAGCTTCCTGGACGGTGCCCCCCCCCCAAACAGCCGCTCAAGAAACGTCTCTGAACGGTGGGAGCAGCTGAGGCAAAAAAGAAAGACACCAACCTCAGATCTTCCCCCTTCCACCATCACCATGTGACGTTCCTGGGTGCAGAAAACCGCCGCGTGGTCCGCCGCTCCACCACAACTACCACTCAACTACCGGATGAAACTAAATGCGACGTGTGTTCTGGATATTGGTGGTCACCGAAGGGTAAACCTCGGCCTCCGTCTGGCTCCACCAACACGACCCATTCTCCACTCGAACAGAACAAATCCCACCATTTCATGGAAAGACGGATGTGAAATTTACCGAGCACGTTCCTGCTCCCAGAGGAACATCCCTGTAGACACCCTCGTGACCCCATTACCGATCTAGGAACGGCTTAGCTTTAAAGGGTCTTCTGAACAGTGCAGCTGCTTGCGTGATATTAAGCCTTTTAGTCTCCTTTGTATTCATTTTGCTTTATTTCCTGTCTTCTCCGTAATGACTTTTCACCCCAAAAGCAGCTGACGGACAAATGGTTGAAGTTTCAGAGCATTTTGCTCAAAGCTGTGGTTTAAATTTTATTAACACGTCCTTGATTGCGGCCGCGTCCTTCAAATGTTTTTGTTGTTGCATTGAAACTGGCCTCTGCCTCCCCCTTTGACAGATTTCTTCCTTTAAATGTTAGAGATCCACACCCAGTAGTCAGTTTATTAGGTACAGCCAGCTAAAACTAATACAGTCCTGTAATTAATCCTCCTTCGCGAAGGTTCTAAAGTTCAGATCGCATTGAAACGTTGTTGGTGCGGAGACGATTTAACTGCGTGATCCTTCTGGAGGCTGCGCAACCGTGCTGCCCCATACAGAGATGTGCTTCTGTTATTCCGCCTGCCTTCACTGATGCAATTGGGGTGGACAAAACAACAGAAACACCTGTCAGTTTAACACGATACAATTCAGCAGCATTACAACCTACAGCCGCCAAAATGATCAGACAGTAGAATCAACACCTTATTAGTTCCACTATCCACCTTATTATGGGACTGTTATAATAGACTGCATTAGTTTTACCCAGGTGTTCGTAATAAACTCATCAATTTAATACAGATATATATAAGTTTTATTAATATCAAGTTAATTCAAGTTAAATTTTCCGGGTTTTATGTTCGTACCTCAGAACTTATAAACATGAGCTTCTGTGACTAAGTCTTTTGACCGGACATGATGTGTTGAATAGTTGACCTGCTGAGAGTTCACTCAACTAATCAAATTAGGTTTTCTAAAAAAAAAAAAAAATGAAAATCATTAGCATATTATCAGACTTCCCAGCATGAGTGAAAAATCTCCCGAGACCCCTCTGTTTTGTTGTGTGAATAAAATATTCATTGTACGCCGCTGTGTGTCAATACATGTTAAATTAAGTCATGTTTGTTTTTCTCATAATAATGAAAACAGTTGAATTCAGTCACTGGGAGCAGCCTCACACGTTCGCGCTGACTCTGGTACAACAGCAGCCGCAGCTGTAAATTATTCATGTCAAACGAGGAGCTGGCTCTTAAAACTGTGAAAATGTAAATGAAAAACAAATCTGTCTGTAACGTTTGTCAGCGACTGAACAGTTGTTGATTTATGCTAATCTCTGAAGTTCATCGAACCTGTTTTCTTAAGTTCACTTAGCTCAGCTGGTTTCTAGCTGTCAACACTCAGAAGACGCCTGAACTAACTGTTCAAACTAAGTTCAGTTAAGTGACGTTCTTAGAGCGGCAGAGGAACTTTGACGCGATTTACAGTGAGAAGCTTTGGTCTGCTCTGGAAAAACGGTTGGCACAGACCGTCTTTAAAGTCACACTTATGCACCCAAAGTAGGTGAGTTACAGCCAAAATGATCGACAGGTCTTTTAATACGGAGAGCACAGTTTAGCTCGAGTTACGTTCTCCGGGTTTACATTAGCGATTCTTTGTAAACGGGCCGACACTTTCAACGATGATCAGCTGAAACATGTATGACATTTCTCGCTAAGATCATTATGGAAATTTACCAGAAAGTCAGGTGTTAAAAAAATACAGATCAGGCCTGAAAGATGCTCGAAATTAACCTTTCGAAAAGCTTTGACCTTTCTGTGACTTTCAAGACAAACTGTGGAACTTCGTGGTCTACGCTACACCCGTGCATTGCTCTGCGGCCAGAAATTCAGAGAGAAGAAGAAAACAACAGGTTGATTATTTGCAGAAACTTCTATATAACTGAATGCACTTTTTTAGTTAGCTACAGCCCTACACACTGAGGTCCAGTGTTAAAAACCCTACAATCACCTGCCGTAAATGTGGGTCCAAGTGTGCAGAAATCCACCAACACTCTACCAGACGTTGAGACTTTCCAAGTACAGAGATGATTTATGAGCTAATTAGTGAGGCTGATGTAATAGAAGCGAGAGGAGAGATGGAGAGAGCAAACAGAAGGAGGATGAAGATAAGTGAGAGGAAGAGGAGAGGAGGTAGAAGGCAGAGATATGGAAACACTTGGGAAGGAGAGGAGGGGAGAGGGAAAGAAAGATAAGGAAAGGAAAGAAAAGAAAATGAGAGTGGGGAAAAAGAAGAAGGAAAGGCCTCTGAAAGAAGAGATAAGGAGGAGCGAAGGAAAGAAGTTAAAGGAGAGGAGAGGAAGAAGGAGACAAAAAAAGGAAGATTTAAACAATAAAAGAGAGGAGAAAAGAATGGAGAGACGAGGAAGTAAATAAAGTCCAGGTTGAGTTGTGGGATTTGGAGGTGTATTGGCCTTCCAGTCTCTAACGCTCATAAATCCGGCGAAGATATAAAAGTGAGGGACAGTGCCACTAAAGAGGAGTTTAATAGGCGGCTTTTGTTGATTCTGCAGGAGCTGCACAAAACGCTTACACTCCTGGGCTCTAATTGTAGCCGTAAAAACAAAAGGCTTGGCCGGCGATTTGAGGAGGAAGTGCCGGAGGACTGCGGCAGATTGCAGGTCGTCTAATCGGAGCTGAGAACAGCACTGGAGGGACGACGGAGGCTGCGTGGGCGACGCCGGGGTCGGGGCACAACGAATAACCGGGCCTAATGGCTGTAAATTAAAGAATAACCCACCGACCACAGAAAGCGAACGCTCAGCCACTTTCTAAATGTTCTTCGGAGAGAGTTATTCTGTGACTTATTTACTGACCCCAGAGTCATCACTTATTCCATTCTGCCACAAATTAATCACAGTTTTCTGAAATGAGGCTGCGGCTCTATAATCCACGGAGAGTTGAGACCATTTTAGGTTGCAAATATTTACTCCAGGATTGGAGCCAGGTGACCACCAGAGTCATCGGGATGCATCGTCTGGGAGCCATGAAAATCCGTACGACCTCCTGAGCCAGCTCATGTTGGAAAACTTTGACCCGGTGCTCCATTGTGAACCGCCCAGACCTCTCCGACGGTCTGGGACAAGGTCTGCTCGCTGTCCCCGCGGAGTCGAAACATTTCGTTTTTACGCTGCACGTGTCTGAACAAGCTCCTGCAGAACCGCAGGCCTTCGACGACTCTGCTCTTTTAAATCAGGGCTTAAAACTTTTCTGTTGACCGCTGCGTTTTATTACGTTAAACTATTTATCCTTATCTTGTACTGAACTGTAGCTGCACTGTAATTTTTATTCTCCCGTTTAATCTGTCTTGTTCTATTTAAGCTGATTTCTACGATTTTTTTATTCTTTTTTAAATATCTTTCCTTAATGCCGTTATGTCTTATGTAAAGAGCTTCGAATTGCCTTGCTTTACCGGCGAACCCCGGGGGAGAGGTCGGAGGATCACCCTAGTCGGTAGGCTTCGACGGCTGGGGACATCCTCACAACTGTTCCAGGCAAACGGCAGGACCCCGTACGGGCCAAAGACTCAGCGAATAAACACTGAAGCACACGAGGAAGGAAGGGAGGAAACCATCGGGTCTGAGCGGAGCCGTGGGGAGACTGGAGCCCTCCTCGCATCAACGCGTGAAACCAACGCAAACGTCGGGTTTCCATCACATTCTCTGCGCGGCTTTCGGGATGAGCTTAGCGCAAAACTAGCTTTGGCAGACAGACGGTGAAAAGGAAAACGGAGACAAAATCCCGATAAACAGACGATTTCCCCGACTCCTGAGTTGTAGCTCAGAGAGTCTTGTCCTCTCAGCGAATCCCGTCGGTCGATGCTGCAGGGGAAACAGAGTATGATAATGCAATTAAGAGCTGAAAGCAGCGCTTTGGTCCAGGGGCCGTTTCCGTGTTCAGACTGAAGGGCTTTTTAGCATCAAGCTAATCACAGAGGGGATATTCCTGATTAAGGGAATAATCAGCAGGCTGCATTAGAGGACGGAGATAAGAGTGGAGACGGGTAATCAACTCCACTCACACTGTCTGTTGACCTCACTGACCTGAACACGCTCACACGCTGACACGAGACCTGGAGAAAACTGGCTCCTTGACGCTGACACACACTTGTGATTTGCTGGGAGAGAAGTAAGTCTGCGCGCGTTTGAGAGAATACACGCCGCCACGGATGCTGTTGAGCACAGAAGTCGCCTGAAATGAACAGAGATCCGCTGTAAACAACATTCACGCAGGCAGGACACACCGCTGCTGTCACACACTGTGTTTATATACAGTAATCTAATTATCCCTCTCAGCGTCTGATCATTTAAATGAAGCTGTTTCTATGCCTAGCGGGAGAGTGTCTATTAGTGCTTTTCTGTTTTAATGGTGTTTGTTCCACTGACAGGCCGAAAACAAATTCGCCTTCCATTTCTCGGAACACGCAGGCAGTTCACAGGAAGATCAACTCATGCCTGCGTTTCAAGGCTACGGCCCCCGTTCCACTCGGCCTCAGCCAGGCAGCGGCTGGTGCCACAAACGCTTTCTTTCTAAATTTTCTCCTGAAAAAGCAGAAGCTTGTTAGGAGTTTTTCCGTAAAACTCAAACATCTCATCATTGAACCGTCAAGCAAACAGTTATTATTAGGTTAGCGCTCAGCAAGTACATTAACATGAGGCCTGTTGCTGAAACCTCATGGGAGCTGGAGCTTTTGAGTGCTCACAAAATGATCTGCCTTTTGTTTTTCCAGTGTACTAGTAGATGCTGATTTGTCTTAAAATACGGACAGAAAACTCCAGCATCACATCTCAGCTTCCCAAGACTGATGCAAGGAGCTGCCTATGAGCGAGGTTAGACCTAGAGGAATCCTTCTAGCTGGACTGGCGGTTCACATTTTATCGTTGACGTGTGCGGTATGTGCACACACTTGATTTGTGGTGGTGCTGACGTCGTTTTGGAAAGCAGCCCGAGCCCGTGCTCAGACTGGACGCGGATCAAAGTTTCGTCTGGCGTTGGTGGTGTGAAGTTGATTGCTGGAGACAGTAGGGACGTTCTCTGCAACTAGCTAACAACGAGCGGGGGGGGTCGACTCTGTGTGTTTCATCAGACTCAAACTCTTTTCTAGATTCCCCCCCAAAAAAAAAGCCTCCCTGCCTCCCTGCTCAAGTCCAGTATTCATTTGGGACCAGCTACAGGAGGATGAATCTGTGTTTTCGACGTTCAGCCATCTTGAAAGTTTTCAGTCAAAATACAAATTCACTTTCAACACGTTCACGCACGCATTCAGTTACATTACACATTCAAGTAAATACAGGCAGGCGGACAGCTGCTAATCGGCATGTGCATAATAGTTAATCAATCAGTAAACCAGCCACTGGTATCAAACATTATAACCAACATCTGACAGATCGAAACTATTAGAACACACCCTACAACCATCAGCTGTTAAACTCCATGATCGTGAGTGGGCCTCATCGCGGGCACCGAGGCAGTCAGGACACCGATATGATTATTGTCTACGTGGCTCAGGACGAAGCGCTTCATCCAGACAAACCCGGACTGTAAACTTCGGGATCTGTCCCTTCTCTCACCAGTCTGGGGTTCGGTATCTGTGTGGTGTCGGTGTAAACCCCACTGCCGGCGTGTGAAAAACAGGCTGTTCTCCATCCTCTGCCCTTCGGCATCACTATTTCTCACGTTTCAGCACCGTCCTGCCCTATCGTTCCCTCCTCGCCAGCGGCTTCGTGACCCTGCTCTCGTCGAAGGCTCGCTGCCGCCCTTCTTTCCCCCCGACCAACATCGGAGCTCGGCGGCAGCTTTTCTTCTCAAATCATTGGACTAAAACCTGATAGATGATAATACTGTATTGTTGCCTAGCACCGGGGGGAAATAAGAACGAGCTCATGCAGATCAACCACGCATACGTGTGCAGTAACTGCTGGATAACATTCGAAATGCTACAATATCAGTGCTGATGCAATTTCAGTTTTTAAAACATCTTTTTTTTTTTCATAAAAACTTTCTTCATCTTAAATGCTTTAATGTTTTATGCTGCTTTATCATAAAAGTGCCTGAAAAAGAAACTTGTCAAAATAAAATAAAGAATCAGATCAAGAAATATCTGCTCAGAAAAAAAACAAAAAACTATTTCACACCAGTGTTTCCAAGATGAAGAATTAAGTGTCAACGGTCATGATACGAGTCTTTAGGTGGGTCCTGTTGTTTTAAACAGGACCTTGAGACGTTCATAATGTCAGTTTTGTGCATTTATGTTACATATTGCTTTTACTACAAAACGTATTGAATATAACATTTAATTTAATGAAATAAAGACAGGAAATCTGGGGCTTGCTAGACTTCTAGCAGAGAAAGCATGGAAAAGCTGGGGGGTAAACAGGGACCCAGCAGCTCATTTTTAGCCACGCTACTGGGATGGTGCAATATGCCAATGTTGGTCTGCGTCTGTCTGTCGTTCCACCACTTTGTGGTCTGGTCCAGACTGAAACGTCTCAACAAGTACTGGATGGATCGCCATGGCATTTTGTACAGACATTCATGGTCCCCAGATGATAAATCCTACTGACTTTAATGATCCTCTGACTTTTCTTCTGGGGTCAACATGAGGTTGACTTTTTTGATTTTAGGGAACTATTTGGACAACTGTTGGGTGGATTGACATGAAATTAGGTTCAGATGTTCGCGTTTCCCCAGAGAATGAACTGTAATCACTTTGATTCCCTGACCTTTTGTCCAGCGCCATCCTCAAGACAACATTTCATGCTGTCCAATACTTCCGTTTATGACCAAGTATCTGTCAGACTAATCACATTCCCATCAGCCTCAGCTGTACTTTGTGTTCACTGCTAATTAGCCAATGTTAGCGTGCTAACATGCTACATTGAGATGGTGGTGAACGTGGTAAACATTATACCCGCTAAACTTCAGTGTACCAGCTTTTTCATTGTGAGCATATTGGCAGGCCGACGTTAGCATTTAGCTCAAGGTAACACCTGAGTGAAGCCTCGGGGAGCTGCTAGCGGACCCTCCCTGGCAGATTACTCCGCCTGTGGTACAGACCTTACTCACTGTGTCTCCTCACACGGATTCACAAGTCAAATCTAACTCATCTTATCATTCACTCTCACGGTCCGACATTTCCTCCCTGTCCTCACTTGTGCTCTTTGTTCCGACAGAGACTTCCTCTAATAAATGGACGGTAAGGTTCATTCTCCCCTGTTCTGATTTTAATTTGATTTCTTCGGGTCACAGAGGCGTGCTGGACTTAATCTGCTGTATCGTCAGCGCGCTGGCCTGCCCTGTGAGGTCGAGTGCGTTTCTTTGTGATTTATCAGAGTGAGGTGGGATTACTGGGTTTTGTGACCAGGGATGACCTTTTCATTTCATTTCCCTGCAGTCCCACAGATACAGGCAGGAATTCATAATGATACACTGCTCTCCCTCTCTCTCTCTCTCTCTCTCTCTCCTGTCTCTCTCTCTCTCTCTCTCTCTGTCTCTCTCTGTCTCTCTCTCTCTCTCTCTCTCCCTGTCTCTCTCTCTCTCTCTCTCTGTGTCTCTCTCTCTCTCTCTGTCTCTCTCTCTCTCTCTCTCTCTCTGTGTCTCTGTCTGTCTCTCTGTCTCTGTCTCTCTCTCACGGATGAACCAGGCCACATTTCTCATTTTACACTCTATACAACTCACAGGTTTTTACATTATCAGTGTTATCGTCGTGGGATCGTGCAGGTTCTATTTTTAAACAGAGTGTAACTCGTTATTACCATGTTGTTAAGGCATATATAACATGCAGTGTGGGTATAGTGTGTGGTATAATAGTTTTTATTATTCAGTCGAAACGAGGCCTTGTAGCAGTGATTAACTGACGACTGAGAGCGTTAAGTGTCTGCAATGGTCACGTCGTGCTTCTTTATCTCAAAATACCCAAGAGCATCATTCATATACAAAACCATGGGATTGTGGAGTAATCCCTCCAGACTGTATGCGTAATGTGAATTCTGAGACTACTTTAAGAGGCTTATGGAAACCAGAATGTAACTTAAACACGTTGCTGTTGTCGTTCATGGTGTTATGTCACGGCGCCACGGGGTTCGTCGTTTTGTCTGAGACAACAGGTTATCGTTGTTCTACTGACCTGGCTTTTGTGGGGAATTTATGTAGCTAATATCATTTTGTATATATTTTATGTCATTATTTCTGGTATATGTGGACCACAGGGATAGTGGCCTACGCTTAATAAAGGGAAACGGTCATTTCAACGCTACACAAGAACAGTGCAGTACACTGAGCACATGCAGGGATATTTGAGAAGTTCATGTAGCTTCTGTTGCAGGGGTGGAGGAGTGCCGAGCTTTTGAGATAACTTGAAAAATTCTTGAGTTTCAACTGGAGCCGCTTTCTACCAGAATAGTTCGCATGCAAACTGCCCACAATGACACACTGAGGTTTGTGGACTACACAGAGTCACGTGGACAATGTTTCCACCAAGACATCTAACTGCTGAGTTTTTTAATTTTTTTTCCCCCACCGACTCAGTTCCATTCACCTCCATTGTATTGAATCTCAGAGACAGAAATCTCAAAACCCGAACAAACTGAAGCAAAAGCGATCTGTGTGGATGGGAAACCACCGGAGGTGGTACACTCCTACGGCACACTGAAGAAGGCAGGTGTAACGATGCCTCCTAACAACATGTCAAAGGCAAACATACTAAAGTCAGCGGTCGCGTGAGAGATGATGAAAAAAAAAAAAGCTTTGACGGATCAACAGACAGAAGAGCAACGAGAGGAGAAGCTGAAAGAACAACAGAGTCGAACAGAGGTGGATTTAGTCTCTACTACAGACGCTCCGCTCACGGCACTGAATGGACAAAGACTGAGGACATGCTAGAATATAGCTCCATGGCTCCCACACACACGCACACACACTCTCACACACAGCATTACAGTGCGTTTCTTCCTCTCCTACAGCTTTTATCTCCACTTCCTCCGTTTCCTAAATCAGACGGACTAACACGACGACGGCTGCAGAGACGAGCCCCACGCGATAAGCAGCAGGCGCGACCTTTGCCCTGTCGTCCTACCTGGATATTTCCTTTCCTGCGCTCAGTGTGACCTAAACATGTGCTCGCAAGTCCAAGTTCAGGTGCGCGGAGCGAGCCCAGCCGGCCTCCTCATCCCCTCCTTCTCCTAATCCTCCCCATTCAGAGCTCTCCGGCTCCGACGCCAAACTGCAGAGCTCCTTTCTCCCTCTCAGCAGACTTTTGTCCCAATTCTTCAACCTCTGTCACTGCTTCATGCCCTCCTTTCCTTCTCTCTGCTGCTCTCCTCCCACTGCTCCTCCTCCTCCTCCTCCCTGTGCACAAACACACCATAAATCGGCTCATCTCCAAGGGAACGGCTCTGATTTCAGCCCCCTCTCCTCCCTCTCCTCCCGGGTCTTTTACTGAAACCAGTTCAGCTCCGTCTGACAGATGGGAGGAGAAAGGTGGAAAGAGGAGAAGTAAGAGGGAGAAAGGAACGGTGTCACCTTACATGCTGTCAGGAATAAAAGAGGAGCTTTGTGGCTTTTTTTTTTTAAAGCTGTGGAATTCAAAGTCTGAGACAAAAAAAAAGAAAGAAAAAAAAAAGGGGGGCATGTGGATTCGGCTCTGCAGGAGGCCAAGCTGTTTTGATCAAGTTTGATAGAACTTTTTTGCACAGCCTTGTTCACTGTGAATTCACCTGCTGCTGGTCAGTAACGTCATGACCGGCTCTGGACCGTGTCCCGTTATTTCCTAAGGTCTGCGCTCGTTCTAGGAATGTTTCTTTCCTGACAGAACTAAAGAAAGCCTGTGTAACGTTGGCTGAATCCGACTGAATGTTTCCATCTGTTCAGTATGAGCTGAATTGTTATAACACTGCCTGTTGGTGTTGTGGATTCTTGTCACCGATAGTGAAGATCAGTGATACCCAGTGCTCGGAACCAGTCCGGTCAGTGCCAGCTACCGGGCCACAAAGATGTCGTCTGAGCAGGACCCATCATCCATCCTTCAAACCCTGCATGGCTGTAGCAGCGAAACCCCCAACAGAGGTGTGTCTTATTGCCGATGGGTTCAACTTGTGCTCCGAGAGGATGATTGTGTTTTCTCTGCTTTCAGTAGCTACGCGGTCTCACTTTGAAGCGACTGGTTTCAGAACGTGTTTCTTCATAAACACAATATCTGTGACCAAATAAGCAACGATCAACGTTTTATTGATGGTAGCATCTCCGGGGAAAAATAAGCAAGCAAGCAAGCAACCGTCTTTAGATTCTCCCTCTACAGGGCAACACATGACACGTGTCTTCACTGCAGACAAGCAGAAATCGAACCAAGTTCGCTTCATAGGTCGGCACGTCCTGGCTCGGACCTCGATTGCATCTCCGGTCCGTAGAGCCGTGGTCTTGAACTGGCTCCAGGGTTAAACGAGGGTTTGAATTGAACCTCCCACGTCACAGGTAGGAATTTACGTGAATGCCCTAAGATGGAGACACGCTGATTATTCGGTCTAATTCAGCGAAGACCAGCCAGCGTGCGGGAGCCAGGAGGAGAATGGGATGCAGCTGATTCTAAAATTTTCATGAGCTCAGTTCAGTGGCAGTCCTGGATATTATGATGCTCGAGACAAACTCCGGGGATGTGAACAAGACTGATAACTATGGTTGCATGCGTAACATCCTGTGTGAGAGTCGCCTCCGCCATGAACTCCCCGTGAATCTGGGTCTGAGGACAACATCACACGTGTAAAAAAAACAAAAAGGCAGAACACATCATTGCAGTTGTGAGAGCTCAGGTTTGCACTGTTTTCCCCCAAAACAAAACCCTGCACCACTTTCCTGTCCAAGTGCTGATCCTGTTTGTTTGGTTCTCATGAAGATCTTCTTCTGAAATTCATCTCATTTGACTTCCAACAGTTAGTGTGACGCTTTTACACCAGGCCTGCTCCTGGTTTGATCTATTGCCTGCACAGGAAACCGGCTCTGGGAGTTGAGTTTCTGCTCCTGCTGTGACTCGCACGATTCTTGACCTGACGTGGAGGCTTTTAAGCAAACACTCCTGCGGCACCCGCAGTCAGCGTGCAGGTATTTGCGTGCAGATTCTTTTGTGAGCCTGGAGGCATGAACTTCCATATTAACAAATGTATCTTGAGGGAGCAAAAAAACAAAAAAAACAACTGTTATTACACAGAGCAGAGACCAACCGCGTCTGGCATTACTGGGCTGGGAACCAGTCGCGGCACGCCGCATGCCTGAGCTACCGAAGCTCCGCTGACGGATGCTTCGTTAAAGAGACCGAGACCAGTGGAGTGGATCAGCAAGGAGGCGGGGAGGCTGGGACTGCACCTCCGCAGCTCTTATCTCTTCTCTGCAAACAACACACACCCTCCACCTCAAGTCGTGTCCTCAGGGGAAACTCTACACCGCACATGAGCAACACCAGGAACGTCCGTAATCGCCTTGTGTAATGTAAACTGCGAGCAGAGCTCTGGGCAAGTTCTATCTGGATCCTCACTTTTCTTTCCCAGGAGGTTATTTTCAGTGACATATGGCCGATATATAAAAAGAGCAGATCACTGATACAAATATCTTGTTGCAGTTGCTGTTTAGAGGAACAATATCAGGCATATCCTCTATTCCACTCGCTTTTTAAGATAGTCTCTGTTCCATTAGCCTCGGCCAGATAGTGTTTCTTTGATCGTTCTCTCTGAAGACTAGAAATTTGATATGGTGGTTTTATGTCCATATTCTAAGATAAGTATCTACCGCTACGCGGACAGTCAGACTTCAGCGCCTCAAATCATCAATTTTTAAAGCATAAGGCTATTCTATTTGTCTTATCGTCAGCAAATCCCACGTGCAGACCCGAACCAACACTTAAGGCCTCCTACCAACAAGAACTGCGTGTGTATGAAAGCCCGATAAACTGTATAAAAACGGCTGTAAATCCTCAACGGTTAATGTGATATTTTTGATAAACCCCTTGAATTAAAGCTGAAAGTCGACACTTCGGTCACATCTCGACGGCTTTGTCTCAAATCCGCTGTGGTGGAGGACAGAGGCAGAATTATGAAAATTGTGTCACCGTGCAACCACTTAGCTAACTGTCTTTTATTCCTCACATTCAGCATCAACGTTTCGCAACTTGAACGACACGTTCACGCTGTGCAAATGAACGGAAACCAGCTGCTGTCTGGGACGGTCAGAGGAAAACCGAGAAACACAAAACATCTCTAACGGCGTAGCAGACATAAGACGCCTTTTTCACGAAAATGTAAAGCTAGTAGTTTTAGTAGTTTAGAGCTGAAACGCAAACAAAAAGAGACAGATATGGTCCTTTAACAAAGATATTAAAAAAATATTTTGATACAACAACCAACAACAAGTCCCATGAGTCTTAGCATTCAACAACTACAGCTCCCAGGAGGCTGTGACACAGCTTCTGTGCTTAACAAAGTAACGCTGCTTGTATCTTTAATTTCTCTAATATTCCAGAAAGAGAAAGAGAAACTGAAGCACTGATTCTGGGGGAACTTTTATTCCTCCTCTGGGATAAAACCAGTTGTTTTAACAAACAGAGGTCGACAGGTCAACAACACTTCCTCCAGTTGACTCAGAGAAAAACAACATCTTTCATTTGTTCATTTGTCTCCTCTGGCTGCCAGGTAGGTTGGTGTGAGAGGATCAGGTGACCGTCCTCCAGACGACTTGACTATTTAACACCAACACTTTGCTCCTTGTTATGGGGTCAGAGGTCAGGTTTACTGGCCCACAGCGTGTTACTGCAGGCTGGTAACACATTAACAACACCGGGGGGGGTTAAAAGACAAAAGCTTGAGTTTCCTCAACATGTAGGGTCCGGTGGGCTGTGTGTGGGAGGGGTGTCAGCGGACAGGGAGGGCAGGGGTGAGGAGTCTGGTTTCCCCCCTCGCACCTGCTGATCCTCCCTCCTCCTCCTGATTTCCAGGGAAGTCTGAACTCTGCAGACTCTCTGTCTGATCTGCTTCTTCGACTTGCCCTTTTGCTAGAAAAGTGAACCGTCCAGTTCAGTTCCAGTACGGAGACGTCAGGAGTAAATATGTCAACACTAAGCGAGACAATGGGAGGCAGCTTTTGCACACTGATCCGAGCCGTGCTGCCCTCTGATGCACCTGCCAGACTTCAGGTTGGCAAAAACTAAAAACCGTCCGATATTCCTCCCTGAATAGTCATTAATCTGCCCCATTTTTACCCTGATCTCCGTGGCGCGGAAACATAAACGCGTCAGGAAGTGTCCCCCACATACAATTTTTCCTCACCTTCAGCAATACGACGAAGGTTGAAGAATCCCGGAGCCCACGGCTGCACTTGACGTAAGCGGAAGTCCACTGGATTTTCCGCATCAGCGTGTGCTTCCAGGTGTATGTGGAAACAGCAGTGTGAGGCCTTTAGTGTCTGCAGAGGTAGCTGTATGAAGTCTGATGAATGTCCTCAGCGTCGGTCGGGTCCGAAGACGACCAAGTTTCCAAGTTGGAAAAGTAAAAAAATCTGGGGGTGCGGAGTTAGAGGGAAGTGAGCTCACCGGACCTCTGTACCACACCCGCTCCCATCTCCGCTGCAGGCTGGAGGCTCCGGGATACATCTACACTCCCTAATGTAGTCGGTACCTGATGTGGACCGGACTTTGATCCCCAGACCCCCCGTAGCGTCTGCACTCTCACACAGACGGGATTTAAAATTCTGTACCTGTGAAAACACAATGCATTCCCTAATCCTGACGTAAACAAAACCATCAAAGCTACGTGCCGAACCCCAACACTTATCCTAACTGGAAAGTAAACCTAATTCTAACCTCAACCTGAAAACCGAACCATAACCCCCCAAGAGCCCTTTGAGAGGTGACGACCTGACAAAATGCCCCCAATGTCGAGGCCTAAACTCAAATCAACCCTAGTGCACGTGCCCCCCCTCCGCTATAGGCACTAATCTCCCATTTGTTGGTCGGGTAGCCCCATCAATATCAATCAGAAGGATGGTTAAAAAGAAAAACTACAACAATAAGACCCAAAGTTATCCATTAAAAAAAAGGACGGCAACAGCTCAGTTTCTTCAAATTCGGAGAGCAGAGGATCGGTATTTGAGAGCGCTGCAGAGGATCTCTCTCCTTCTCCTTCAGTGTAAACATATGCTGCCCTCTGGCTCTGTGCTGCCCACCCACACCGACTGTATAAATAATATGACAATCGACTTGCAGTTTGCAGCTTCACGCACACACCGAGCTCTTTTGTCTGTTTCTCTGTGCTCCAGCTGCCCACACACTGGAGATTCATATGCACAAATTACGCTTCAGGACAGTGGAGAGGGTCAGAGGTTCTACTGAGAACCTATTATAAGCAATCAACTGTTGTATATTTACCTCCTGTTTCTGAGCAACAATAAAGGTCGATATAATGTCCAATAGAGCAAATATATCTGTGGGGGCTGTTGATCGATACCAATGACTCAACGGTTGTTCGGCCAGTTGCTGAGATTTATTTTATGCCTTTAAAAATGAACTTTCTCGGAGAAACTTGTTGAAACAACTGTCCTCCATCTGGAAAGGAAGCATAAACTCTAAAGAGAAAAGAAAAGTTGAGAGCTGTTGCAATATATGGGAGACTCTCGTCTTTTAGCCCTTTTCCACTGCATCAGCTGAAACGTTACACAACGTGTATCCAGCGTAGCGGGAACTTTGCTTTTCCACCGTTTTCTGTCCGTTTGAGGGATGAGTCCGCGATCGGCGATGTGCCACGACGGACCCGACAGCAGTCCCCGTTTTCCTGCTGCATCTCTGTCACCGGTTTGTGTTATCTTCTCTGGTATAAGGGTAGCAAAGTGACGCCCCTTTCTGAACGAGGCCACCATCGGCCCGCACCTCTATCAGCCGTCGCCACGTCGAACCCTAAAACGCTGCGTGCACGTTGAACCGCTGACCGGGGCACAGAACCCGTCAAACCGCCGCGCACGCAAACAGCGCGAGCCGTCTCATCTGAAACGGGCGTCTTGTTCCTCAACAGCTCCTGTGCCAAACCGTCCAGCCCTGGAACATCGGGAGCTGGTAGCTAATTCTGCACCAACAGGGAAGGTTTACTTCTCGGGATAATGAACGTTTTGAGTCCATTACTTTTGCGATTCATCAAGGCAGAAAAAGCTTTTAGCTTCCTAACTCTCTTATGCAGAAGCTTCATGAATATCTTAGCATATGTGAGTTAGTATACAGACACTTTGTGTACATACCGTATATTTTATAATAACTGTATTTGTTTTCATTTACCAGGAAGTGAAATACATGAATAAAACAGAAAAATCTTTCAGTAAACTCTCAGTCACATGCTTTTCACCAAGGATCAAAATGTGTGCAGTGGAGCAAAAAGAATTAGATATTAAATAGTTAAACGCACCAGATGGCGTTTGGGGTCACCAACTGGCTTGTGTCGGGCCCAGCAGTGTCCTGAATTCAGGAACAATATCAGAGCCACTTCTTTAATTGGCTGTCCCGCAGCCACCACTTCCCTCGTCCACCCAACAAAAAAAAATGCCGCGTTCATTCCTGCCAGGCGTGCATTTCAAGCCTACCCTTCCTCTGGACACGGCAGGAGGAACACACAAAAGAACCTCGTACCGCAGACTCGCAATGTTCTGGGAAGCTCCAGGTTCAGTCAAATTTGGCGTCACGCAACAGGCACAAAGCGTCTTTTGCTGCAAAGCAAAACGTCTGACAGCTGAAGAGAAAATAGTTAAAAACCTTCAGTTTGTTGTAGTTTCATACTCAGTAAGTACAACATGCTTAACTGCCTCCTCACAACAACACTGTTCCTGAAGAGAGCAGCTACATCACACTGTTTACACGGTTCAAATTAGTTTCCAATTAGTCGTCCGCGCAGCAGCCGGTTTTATTGTGGGGCGACCTCTAGTGACCTCCGCGGTAATTATGTCGGGGGCAAAGGAGGAAGTCAGGTGACGTAAAGAGCCGCAGAGTCCATGTCAGGAGGAGGCTGGGACGGATGGACGGGTTGACAGACCGCAGCACACTGAGACACAGTTCCGTCTTTTAACCGTGACCGCTCCGCAACCTCCACCACGCGTTAGTTACTGTAACCATGACGACCACGGTCGTCTAACCCGAACAAAGTACTTATTTTAACCTGAACCGCCAGGTAGTTTTTGGGCCTAAACCGAACCGAACCGTGACCGTTCCGTAGGCTTAACTGGGTGTTTATTGTGGTTACCGTGGCGACCATGGCACGGCATGCCTGCTGCCGGCGGGCTCCCGCGGGTCGCTCCAGAGGTCGGGGACAAGCGACGCGTGTGGTCGTTCAGGTCGGAGGACTTGCTGCTCATCATCACCGGGAGCAGGTGAGAAAATGTGGGAGGTTTTTGTGATTTTGATGAACTGACCTTTCAAGATGAAACAGAAAATCCACGCGTTTTTGCCAGAAACAAGCTCGGGGACCTGGAGGCGATCGCTGCTCCATCGTGTGGTGGAGCTGCAGCTGAAACTCAGGGGAGGCGGAATGAGAGCCTGCGGGTAACAAAACTACCAGCTGCTCTTTCCCTAACCCCAAGTCAAATAACATGCTCCGTCTGAGGCCGCGGGGTCGCTGTGTCTGCCCCCGCCTGCCCACACACTCGGCCCCTTCGCTCCTCTTACACGGGTAATGACGTATTAGATTACAGACGTCTCCCAAAAGTCCAGAACTTTTCGATTTCTTTATTTCCACAACTACATCAGAGAAACGCTACTCCTCAAAATTTTTTATTCCTTCCTGCCTTGTTGATGATTGTCTCTGCTCGAAAAGGGTCAAAGGTCAGACAGTCTGGGTTTCACCGCACTCCTGTCGCTACATAAACAAGCGATGCCGTGAACGTGTGAAATGAATTCTGTTTTTATTCCAGACACCGTCAATATCGTCTGTATGTGTGCGCTCCGACGATTTCCGAAAGCATCTACAGAACTAAACTCGCAACCTTACCGTCTCTGCAAATACTGTTCCAGATGTTGTCCTCCATGTTTTTAAAATAACCTGGCTACTATCTGGCTTATACAAGTTCCTTTCACATTCGCTTTCATTTTACATACGGCAGGACTATGATCTGGAGTGCACCGTCGCTGGAGTTTATTTTCCAGTTTTAATTTGCAACTGAAAGAATTAAAAAGGGAAATGAAAACTAGACTTTTTGATCAGATATAAATCAAATTGAATCTATTTTATGTATTTTATTGAATGATTTCAGTGTCATTTTTTTCAGTCCTGGACTTCTGTAGATGTGAGCAGAAAACAAGAGCTGGGTCATTTTCTCCACACGGTGTAAAGGTTGACCTTGCAGTGGATCAAATCAGAAGTGAAAAAATCCGAACCTGTGTTCCTACAGATCAACGCCTTGTTGACCCTCTCTGCTGCCTCTCCCTGTCCGCTCTTTGAATAGGCTGCTCTCTGCCGTCACGGCTGTCGGTCGTCAGCACTAAGAGGACCAGACAGCGGCGTGACACGCTCTGCATAGGACGGACACACACACACACACACACACAGGCTCTGCACAGCACCAGACTCTACCAGCAGCAGGACCGTGTCCAGGACAATAGGCTGCGGCCATGTGATGTGAAAGCTACACGAGTCGCAGACACCGCCGACACCACGCTGCTCTCAAAGACGCAGGCACGTTCTGAAATTTAACTGGCTTAATGTGGAAGTAGTCTCAGGCTGTCCTCCCGAGAAAAACATCAGTTACAGTCGTCCCAGAAAATGCCATAAAAAAAAAACAAATTTCTGAACCCGCAAACAACATATGGACAAACACACGTTTCGAAGACGTGTCATTTGGGGGATTAATCAACAGGCTGAGTGTGTCTGAGTGGGGTAATAGTTCAGAGGCAAGTAATAACAGCCGTTGTTAAGGGTAATCTAAGGTTGTGTCCCTGGTTAAAATGAGAACAACTAATAACTAAATTGTCAGATTGTTCTTTACCGGTTTGACTCTGACCTCCTCGAACTTTTCAAACTAAAACTTACTGTCTAGAAACTAGACTGGAAATTGGTTTGTCGCGGGTGGAAGAGCTGATTCATCTAGAAGAATCAGCACCAGTTCACAGTGTCACTTATTGTGAGTCTAACATGAGTCTGACAGCCAGGTGTGCCGGAATCAGCCCAATGTTGGGCCAAGCAAATCTGACAACCAGAACGGCGTACCGAGATGAACTGAAAAGAAAGGCCACCTGGAGGGCGGGAAATCAATTTAAAAAAGGATGACATGTTTTTCTAGGTGCTATACGAAGACAACTGGACCTGTTGAGGTTCCTGGAGAGGTTTCACCTCTCATTCGGAAGGCTTCTTCATGTGTGACTGACTGGTCTGGAGTCACTAAACAGAGGAGTTGGTCTAGGGCACCGCTATCTATCAGCCTCATACAGTGTAGTCCTGAGATCCCTCCCCTGGCAGCTGAACACCCGTTCACACCGTGACTCATGCGACCCTAACGACTCACACGTGACCTCAACGATTCCCAAGGTGTTGATGACCCAACGAGGTGTTAAATGCCCAGGCCCCCAAACCCGTCAGTCACACCTGAAGAGGCGTTTCGGACGAGAGGTGAAACGTCTTCTGGAACCTCGAGCGAGTCCGGCTGCCTTCGTACGGGACCCAGAAATACCATGATCTGGAAGACAGAGTCTACACGGGCAACTGTGCTTTTAAAAATGTCAAATAATGTCAAAAATGTTTGAGCTGAAGAAATTCAAAAAGAAAAAAAAAAAAAACTGGTGAGACATTTACTGGAGGTAGAAAAGCAGGAGCATGTCGGTGTGTGATCCCTGTAAACTTGGGTTGATTTGAAGTTCTTACTGGTCATGTTGAAGGCTCGTTGTGGGCTTGGACCTGTTATATTACTGAGCTGTTAACCCCACGTGAATCTGGGCACGATCTCAGGTCTAAAAATAGAACTTTATCGGTCATCCACAGATCTGGGCTAAAGACCAAAATGTGCGCAGACTTTTGCAGTCAGGGCTTCAAAGCTCTGGAAAACATTTGACTAAATACTCTTAGCAGTAATGTTGATTCTTGACCTTGGGTTAGTCTGAAATCAGACGACCTGAGTCGTTAACATAATTCAAATATCTTGCTTTTGTACATGAAATGGCTGGTATAGTCCTTTATTTAGTGCGCACCCTTTATTTTTACGTCTATAAGATTTCTTAATCGATCCTTTTTTATTATATATGTGTGACTGTTTTGCTATTACTATTTACCAAGCTCTACACAAATAAAGTAATAATAACGGTTGCACACCAGTAAAGGTGGCAGTTGAGACCCTAAATTCAACCCAATGTAATCTTTGTTCAACTCAGTCCACAAGATAGAGGATTACGCATTAACCCGTGGACTGGACTTCATCTCACTGTGATGCATCATTATTCATGCCCTGTACAACCTGTACAATCTGCCTTTCAGAGTGTGCGCTCATTGCACTTTGATGCCGGGAGACCTTGTCGGGCTTCTGCTAATGCGTTGAGTCACAAGCTGCTATTTCTGTCCAGGACACATTAACGCTGCTGCGGCAGAGGCTCTCTCCCGCTTTCAGGCTTCACTGACTGGTCTGAGGTCTGCTCGGGACACGGATGTCAAAATCAGATGTAGAGCAGTCCGCTCCCTGCTCTACATCTGACAGATGATGTCCAGTAAAAAAAAAAAAAAAGTCTTGTCATTTATAGATCCGTGGAACTGTTTGCAATGAATCTCTTACTGTGGTAGACAGCCTCTCATCTTATCTTTAATTTTAGTGCTTGGATCCTTTTTAAATGTGGCTTTCCCATTGTGTTGAGCTTCAGTCATAAATTCTGAGATTAGGGTAACTACATCAAGCCCCCTGGTGGACAACCGTGAACAGCTTGTTCCCCTTCTCACAGCAGCAGAGTGATGGACGTGTGGACGAAACACAGCTTTTCTGGTTTTCAGTCGGTCTTATATCCCATGGGCTAACCTGAAATACTGGATTTTTATTTGCTTTCGGTGAAGGAAGCTCAACTGTAAAGTCCCGTCACTACAGGTAATCCGAATGGAAAAAAGAGCTGCATTCCTCATTTCCTGGAAAGTCGACGTTTTCATCGGGCTGTAGGAGCCCATTTCTGTCAAGTTACAGGAATTATAAGGCGTTGCATTTCTGTGAAATGACGTAATCAGACCCAACATTATTGACAGGACAAGGACAAAATAATTCTTTTTCATTTGCTGTCGATTGCTGCTTCATTTTTTTTTAGATTCAGCCTCAAGTTTCTGTTGTATTTGAATCGATGTTGCGTGAACCATTTGAGGTCTTTTGGCCCTTTGGTTCGATTATATACATTTTCGGAAAATCCATCTTTATTGCGTCTTGATTTTTCTTTTTCTTATTCTTTTAGACACACACACACACACACACACACACACACAACAGCCAAGATATGTTATCATTTGTGTAGCTCAATTATTATTTTGGGGAATGCAATTCATTTCTTTTGTATAGAAGATGTGAGAAAAAAAGCGAAAAATCCTCGTCCCAATTTCCAAGCTGACATCTAAAGTTGTTCTGTCTGACCAACAGCCCAGAACCCAGAGATTGTGTTTTATGGTAATAGAAGAGAGGAGAGAGAGAAGCAGGACGTCCTCACAGCTGGGAGGCTGTCACCACAGAAATGACTGACGTGTGATTAATGTATTACCAAAATAGTCGCCGATTCATTTTCTGTCGGTCGGACAATTCGTTAAACAGCTAAAAGCCGCAGCTCTAAAATATTGTCATTTCGTGTACTGTGGGCTTTGCGGAATATTTCCACATCGATGTTCTCGTCAGGCGACAGGGTTGGGAGACAGTTTGCATCTCTTCTCCCACCAATGCTCGACAGACTTCCTGCAAACTGAATGTCAATACCATCATCAGACAGGCTCTACCACAAATGAATGAATGATATGCCAGGTTTTTGACTTGATGAGCACAAGATCTTACTGTATCTGTTACATCAGAAAAGACTGTTTTCTTCCCTTCAACATTTTACATTGTCTCCGTTCTATTTAACCAGTTCGAGAACCCTTTACGCAACAGAACAGAGATCCAGAACGGGTGAAATTGAATTTCAGCTCGGTCCCCCAAAGTGCTGAGAGTCGTTCGTTTCGGTAGCTGCTGGAGCTGAATCAGCTTCGGGATTCGATTTCAGACACTGTGGCGAAACCTCGGTTCAAATGTCACATACCAGAGGGCCAGAGAGGTGGGGTGGGCGACGGAGAGACAGAGGGAGGGGGAGAGAGAGAGGGGTGGGCGACGGAGAGAGACAGACAGAGGGAGGGGGAGAGAGAGAGGGAGAGAGAGAGACAGACAGAGGGAGGGGGAGAGAGAGGGGTGGGCGACGGAGAGAGAGAGACAGAGGGAGGGAGAGAGAGAGAGAGAGAGAGAGAGACAGAGACAGAGAGAGAGAGGGGTGGGCGACGGAGAGAGAGAGACAGAGGGAGGGGGAGAGAGAGAGAGAGAGACAGAGAGAGACAGAGGGAGGGAGAGAGAGAGGGGTGGGCGACAGAGGGAGAGAAAGGGAGAAAAATAGAGAGAGGGGAGAGAGACAGAGAGAGAGGGGGAGGGAGAGAGAGAGGTGGGTTGGGCGACGGAGAGGGAAAGGGAGAGACAGAGGGAGGGAGACAGGGAGAAAAATAGAGAGGGAGAGAGAAAGGGAGAGAGAGAGGTGGGGTGGGCGACAGAGAGGGAGAGAGCGAGAGAGCGAGAGACAGAGGGAGGGAGAGAGGGAGAAAAATAGAGAGAGAGGGAGAGAGACAGAGAGAGACAGAGACAGAGAGACACTGGAGGTAAATGATTAGGTATAGTTGTGAGTTCATTTCCCCTGCGGAACCCCGGCTCCATTTCTTCCCATCCACCAACACAGATTCATCTCTCTGACAGCGAGGGGAGGAGGAGGTATGTGTGTGTGTGTGTGTGTGTGTGTGTGTGTGTGTGTGTGTGTGTGTGTGTGTGAGTGTGTGTGTGTGTGTGTGAGTGTGTGGGCAGTGATGGTAGGTGCAGTGAGGAGAAGGAGTGGCAGACATCCATTAATAAGAGCTTTTCACTGTACGAATCACATGTTGTCTCTTTCAATCTGGGTTCATCACTTTTCCCTCCTTCAATCTTCTCCCCTCATTTCTCCAGCAGTCACAACAAATGTAGTAGATGGCTTCACAGGATGGCCTCATCATTTACCCTCTATGAAGAAGAGGACAGCCAGGCACTGGGGGGGGGCGCTGGTGTTCGGAGCTGAATGCGATGCCGGCAACCTTGAAGGCTTCTCTTTTATTAGTTATAACCTGAGTCACATTTTCGGAGCGTGGACCATCGTTTCTATCGGTTAGGAGGACATTTTATTTTCACTGCTGAAGTCACATGACACGGCTTCATCAGGGAGCAGACTGGAGCAGGCGCTCGGCTAATCAGGATCTGGACAAATGCTAAGTTTAACATAATTAGGGCGGCGATCATTATTCTATTATCATTGATGAAGCTATAGATAGATTCATCATATAATGTATAACAACGAATGCCCATCAGCAGTTTGAAGACATCACTGTGGGCTAAACTGTTTATTTTATATGCAAAAGGTATTTCATTTACAACCGTGCTAAATGGGGGAAAACACCGAGCACATTTTGATGTTTCATAAACCGTGACCAGAAAATGTTTGGCGTTCTTCCTAGAACAGTTAATCCACGATCAAGTCTGGGACCAATCGGTTCTCTGTCAATGGACAAACCGACTCTTCGTCACGGCTCCACACACAGCTAGGGTAAGTGTGCCAGGCAGAAGTTGAACAAGACGGTGGCCCAATGTAGTAAATCATTGACAACACACAGCTGGAGTGACAGGTATATCACATTAATACATTTCTACAGTGTCGGGGTTCATTACTTTCCAGATTCTGCCTTGGACTGCGATTTCCATCCATCCATTAGCTTGCGAGGGTCGCGGGGGGCCGGAGTCAACCCCGGGCCGACACCGGACAAGGTCACCGCTGACATTCAGGGACAAACAGCCTCTCGCGCTCACGTTCACACCTACGGGCGACTCAGAGTCGCCAGTCAACCTTTGGGCAGTGGCAGGAAGCCGGAGCGCCCGGAGGAAACGCGCCCTCTCTGCACCGGCGGGATCCGGCCCAGAACCTCCTTTCGGTGAAGCGACAGTGCTAACCACTGCACCACCGGGGCAACCAATTTGAATTGGTGTGGGGGGGGTATTTGCCTTCAAGCAAAATCCTTGATCCAAGTGTGAACAATAGGATCGTCCCTCCACCAAACGTTACACGAGACTGAAGCCTGCTGCCAACTCATTACTGAGCCTCGTGATAGCACTGACTGACACCGGACGACGGCTAAATCCAACGCATCAGTGTTTTCTGAAGCTGCTGGAGGTTTCTTCTATCAGCGATGTCTCTGACAATGGCAGGAAACAGGCCGATCGTGTCAATTATGACCGGTTAGGAAGCACGAAACGCACAGATTCTCCATCTACAGTCACACACTTCAAATTGAGTGTGTGTGTCAAATATTTAGGCACATGTGATCAGTCTTGAATCTGGGGCTCTATTTCTCCTCTTAACCCTGACAGAGACTCCCCAGGGCAGAAAACCGTCCCTCTCCTGGGAACACAACCTAATTAAACACAAAGCCCGCAGCTTCCCGGGGGCCCATTACATGACCTCTAACGGTTGTTATCTGTCCAATCAGAGGGAGGATGCACTGGAGGGGTCAGGGGTCAGGGGATTAGGTGTGGGAGAGCGAAGCATTGTGGGCGAGTCCCCTGGGGCCACGCCAGGTCACGTATGTCTTGAAATTGTGGTGGGGGAGAACCCTTTGTGAACACTCTGTGTGTGTGTGTGTGTGTTGCATTATAAAAGCTCATTAAAAGTCTTACATATCATCTGCAGCCACGAGCAGAGCACATCAATCAGTAAGAAGCGTTGCATTTCTGCACACAGAAGGTGCAGGGTTACACTGTGATTTAACCACAGGACCTTCACACACACACACACACACACACACACACACACACACACACACACACACACCTACAGGGTCTGATTTAACTATCTAAAGACCAACCAATCAATATTATTTCGATTAACAATAATAAAGCAACTAAATGTGATGTGCACGTGTCGCTTGTTGCATGTAGTGACAAACCCACAGAGATTTATCATCAACTCAGCAGCTCTATAGGGGTTTTCAGCCTCTTTTAGCTCCTAGTTTTGGTTCAATGGCACATTTACCGTCTGGTTCAGTCTCAGTGTCTCCGGCAGCAGCAGCAGTTTTCATCAAACCGGCTCCGATGAACCCACTGTCCACTACCTGCCCAAAGCCAAACGGCAGACGGACACAGCGAGAGACCAGGTTCAGCCATACATTCACATCAGTGTGTGACTTTTTATACACAGTCCAACGGTGTGAAAGCTAAGACACTTCCCTCCAAAATCTCAAAAGCCTGGGTCATGGAGCCGTCAACCACAGGCTGAAATGTTGTCTGGGAGAGACTCCACCGGGAAAAAGACGGCATCAGAAATCTGTTCGAACATTCAAAACATGTAGGTTGACGTTTCCCCGACATGCAACCTCTCATTGGTGTGTTGGCAATGGCCGATGTCATGTGTTGGGCTTCTACGCGGCAGGTCACACTCCATCTGCTACCAACGGTTAACGCTGGTTTCGTTAAAGCACGAGTCTTTCCCTAACATTTGCACACTGGTTATATTTACCGAAACCTACTCCAAATCTTCACCACAGTTGGCCGATCAGAAAAAGAAAAAAAAAATTATTATTACTGTTGTAAGGAAGCAGGTTGTATTAGAGGCAGGCGTTCATTTCCTCTTCCCTCCCTCTGATAAGTATAACTGCGTATATCTCGGTAGCGAGCCTCATTTTGATCCGCTCCCGTTTGCCCTGTTAAAATTACTGCATAACGCTGTTAATAGAAACTCAGCACTTCCTGTGCTTCCTTTTATTGTGAAACATTGGCAGGCGCACCGGATGAAACGACAGCCGGACGGGGTTAAAGAATGACAAAGCAAAGTGGAGCGGAATGAGAAACAAGGTGTTGAAAACAGCCCGATTATATCGTTGAACTTGTGAAATTAAAGCGGTAGAAATGTACATTATGTTTATTCTGTATACCCACCTACCAAAACACCACTATACCACTGCTACACACATCCGCTTAAACCTGCATGTCACCAAATCGGAGCTCGCCAGGTTTTGTAGATTTATATATGTGCCAGGGAAGAAAAACCGGAGGTCATACAGGTACCACATGTCACCTGGTTTATCCGGTGGAGAGCTCTTGTTAGAACTGTTTGGTTAAATTGGGATCGAAACGCCCCGAGAAGCCACCCACGCCACCGAAGACTTCTACGCGCACACTCACGGAAAGTTAGAGACCTCTCCCCGCGGCTAATTCAACCAGCAGCTTTATGTCTTGGGATGGAGCTGACAGCAGGCTGCTGGATCCCCTCTTCTGCACAGACTTCAGAGGCCATTATTTCCCAAAATCTAAATAATCTTCGGCAGCCGGAGCAGTGAAGGAGGACGGATCACACAGTGCTGCTTCTTTTATCTTATCAGGATGAAAACACTGCCTCATACTTCCCCCTTCTATCCCCACAGCTGCAACCAAGTCCCAGCGCCTCGGAAATTACATCTTTTCATGCGGTCGTTGCCACATAAACACACACGCGGCAGGCTCCGTGTCGATGCTCCTTCTAAAAAAGAAGAGGGTCTAATCTAAAGCAAAGCCGTTTTGCATATGTGTTAAGGGAGTGTGCGACAAAGCATAGTGGGGATGTGGGAGGCGGCAGCCAGGAGTGTCTGACAGAGTCGGTACCAGGAGGAAGCCGAGGCTCAGCTCTGCCTCCGCTGCGCTTTGATGGAGGGAGTGTCTCGCCTCTGGTCAGGTGTTCACCTAGAGAAACAGTCCTGGAGGACCAGTGCAGGGAGGGAGAGAGAATCCGAAGCTGAACGACACGACCACAAAGAGGAGCACGCTGATGCTGGCCAGTTTACGCTGCTAACCGATACGTTTCGTAGGGTCGAGCGGCGTCGTTTCTGCTTCTGACGGGGCGCTTGTGTGGAATGGGCTCAGTACCGCCCCTTGTGGTCAATGGGAAGAAGAAAAAAAAACATTCACCATGATCACTGGTCTCACTGATCCTGGTAACAGTGGCTGTTTTCCCGCATCAGCCTCACGGGGCAGCGCTGAGCCCATTATGGCCCAGAACGTCCGAATAAGGTGAAGAAGACAACACACTCAAACTCTCACCTGCAGACAAGCGACACAAAGGTGAAACGTATAATTACCTGAAGTGTTTTCAAACACCGCGCTTCGGTTTTACAGGACAGAAGGTTTCAAGGATGAAGACCAACTGGTCGGTTTGACGAATGTGCGTCCGGTTAACTTTCCCAGCTCTGATAAAGAGCAGCGCACAGTCGCTTCCACGCGCTTTCCAAGGACAAGCGTCCTGCGACCGCCTCGTCCCCAAACTGAGCTGGCGTTCCTACAGTGACCGTAGGTTTCCCGGATGAAAACAAAAAGCATGCCCACGCTGCACCCCAATCTCACCGTAACAAAGCATCTGGGGTGAGTCCTGGACGAACCCGGGACCTGATGTGAATAAGGAATCTACGACCAGATCTGTGCATTGTGAATCGCATTCACAGAGTACAGCAGTAGATGTTCACAGATACGGAGGAACTCCTGACCAAGTCCCAATCACTGTCCACGTTAAAACTGACAACACACTACGATCTTTCTAACCAAAGGCACCTGAGCGACGGCTGACACCACAAAGTCTGAGGGTCACCTGACGCCAGTAACCCCAGGACGGGTCACTGATACCAGTACTGCTACAGGTGCTTCTCACCCATAAGATCTGGATGTATTTCCATTGGAGAGGAGGCAGTTTTCACGTGATTTCAAGTACACAGACCTACAGTTATGCCAAAGTCCAAGCGAGGAGCCGACCCACATTAGAGAGTGCAGACAGCAAATAAGAAGCCTCTGAACAGCATCCATCGGTGTGTGTCAGCCCCGCTTGCTCTTTCTGCTGATTAACTCCGAAATGTCCAAACAAATCTGAGGTGTCACGACTGTAGCTGACAGCCTTCCTGCAAATATCATGGCTGGTGACATTTTCACTAACGAGCAAGAAAACCTGGAGACTCCTGCCACCTGAAAGCTCAACTGGTGTCCGACAGTAGGTGGCGGTAATGCTCTCGAATGATGTGTCACTAGTCAGTCTGACATCAGGTTCGAGTTAGCTGGGTTACTTTAGTCTAAGCAATCAGCCTTGACTAACATGACAGTTGACTTAGTAAATCAGTTTACAGTATGGACACATCCTTCCTACTTTCTAGTTCCAGAAAACCTGCACAGAGGCAAACGGCTGAGCCGCGCTCTTCGCGGCATCCGCGCGACGTCCCCGGTTTTAATCTCACCCGCAAGGCTCTGGCGCAGTTGTTTGGGCAGCAGGGAAAACAGCCGTCCGTGTGCCCACCAGACACCGGGGTTATTCGATTCACTAAGAAACACTGCACTGCCTGTACTTAGTAAGTAATCTCATTCAGTGAGTATACATACTCTACAAAAGGCCATATTTATAACTATATTGATCTGTCCATGATATTTCTTTTTAGAGAGCCTACCCCTCTGACTGAGACTCAGTACTGCTGCTCTAAATCTGTACCACAAACATTAATAATTTCCACCGCAGCTTCCACAACTGTTGAGATAGAAGAGGAAGAAATAAAAGCACAGAAAAAAAAAAAAACCCACCTTGAATTAGTTGAAAGCCAATAAACCTGGCCCATAATTTTCAGATGATCTCTACATGGTAAAGACTGTAGCTGCAGCATTAAAATCCCATTTTATACTTCTTCTCCCTTCTTCTACTTCTTTATACTTCTTGTCACTTAAACAAGGCAATAAAATCATCAGAAAACCAGTCAGGTCTAAGTGAACGCAAAGGAATCAACAACAAAGAGCCAGAATAATACATCCACAAGTTTGATGCCTCCGTTTACCATCATTGTCTTTCTGAATTTCTTCCTCCTGAGCCCATGTCTCTGAGCCTCCGACAGAAACCGATACCCGTTATTGTCTCGACACGACTGATTTTACACTTCGCACGCAGTCTTTTTTCCTCTGCAACAATAAAACCTCTGCAAACGCCCGCACGCAGCAACCGAGCCACAGCGCTTACACCTCGCCTCACCTGCGCGTGACGGCGACGGAACCTCCTGCTCCTCAGTCCGGCGCCCGTGTTCACAGGTCAGAGCGGCCCCGCAGCCTGCGTGAGACGCGCGTCCGAGGCGCGGCTCGAGCCTCGCTGCTGCGGCGCCATATGGATTTTCCACGCGTGAGGCGCGCCGTTCGCAGCAAACATGGACGTTGAAAAGATCTGGTGGTAGTTCATGTAGGTATCACACCAGCAACACTACAGAAAACTGACACCTGTCACTACGGTTTCAATGTCAAGGCTGTAGCAGAGTCCCAATGTAGGCCGCGATTATGCTATGTGACTAAGTTAACAGAACATTATGCGAAGGGTCTCCCTCCCTCCCTCCCTGGGTGGCCACTATATTCAGTGTAGAAAAGGCAGGACCGGCAGTAGCAGCCCCGCAGCAGCAACGCCGGCGCTGCGGACGCACACGGGCGTGCGAGCCGCGGCGCCTCGGCGAGGTGGGCGGTGTGGGCCCAAGGCTGAAGAGGAGAAAAAAAGAAAAAGAAAAAAAGGAAAATAAAGGGTTATGTCCTCACCAGATTCGCAGATGGAAATCCAAGTGTGGGGAAACCGGTGGGAAGTGACGGAGGAGCTCCTCAGTCGCAGGCCACGACTCCAACGGGAACCTCCGGGAGAAAATCCGGTCTGTAAGAAAAGCATCAGGCACGAGATGTATGAGATATTAAATATAAATCAATTCCACATGACAGAGAGACAAGGATGGAGAATTGTGTTGAGCTGCTTGATCAGAAAAACTGTCGCTTTTTTTTAAAGAAGCAAGAGGATGAATTGAACTGTCAATCAAACGGCAGGAAGAGCTACTCGCTGCTGTCGTCAGCAAAGTTTTAATCTACAGATCGTCTTCCGAATTTCGGTCTTGTTATTGATGCCACCGTTAGCACTCATCTGCACAGTGCTCCACCTGTCAATCAAACACAGCAGACAGGAGGGTCTTGTTTTGAATTTTCTGTTTCTGTAGCCGGGGGCAACAAGGCCGTCACTGTTCATGCCAACTACCACATCACTTCCTGTGCAGCAGACGGCAGCCAAAGATAATAAAGTCATAATGGAGCAGTGCTCCCGGACCCACGAGCAGCGTTTTTTTTTTCTTTGTTTTTTACCTGAGAGTTAAATGAGAACAATGATACCAGTTTCATCTCTTTGTATTTGTAAAAACAGTGGTTTGTTTTGTATTTAGCTTAGAATGAAGACATCTTGGGTCATATTGACAAGAGTTGATTGATGATTCCCCCCCCAGTGGTAAAAGAGTTGCAGGAAAACCTGCGAGCAGCCTGAGGCTGGTCTTCAGACTGAGATTGGCTGAAAACGCCTCCTCCATATCCGTTTCAATGAGACCATGGTGTTGACACATTGCAGGTCCTGATGCACAAGCTCCGGGGGAAAAAAAAAGGTTGAGCCCAGCTCAACGTTGGCGGAGCGAAGCGAAATGACATAACGAAATGAAATGAAATGTCATCCAGCAACATATTGCATTGGCTTATGAAATATGTGCAAGGGAGCACTCCTGGTAGATTACGTTGTCACATGAACAAATCTAAGGTTTGTCTGACAATCGTGGAGACAGAGGATAAAATGAGCGTTGCCATAAAAACTTTAGAGATTCGCAAAATCCTCTCTCATAGTATTATAAACCTCTGCAGTGTTTTGGCATCTGTTACTCAAACTGGATCGTATTTCATCTTCCCACCAGTACTGGAAAACAACACCCCCACAACAACAACAACAACAACACAGTCCCTCGTATTTTCTAACACGTTCCTTTTTTTTCAGACTGAACGCCTGCGAACCTTCTGGACTTCTGCAGCAGCACTGGCAACCACTTCCCAATCGCGGCATGAGATTCATCTTCTGTGGCAGATTTGATTTGCCAAAGCGTGTGTTTATCCCTTTACGGTTTCTACGTGACCATTTACACCAGTACACCAGTCAGCTTTACGTAGAAATGGTTCTCCCGGTCTGTCGTGCATTTGACTGGCCTGCACAGAACTGGACCACCAACTGTGAGCCGGACCTCGTCGCCAACATCAGGGCTGGACCTCACTAATGCTCGTGCGTCTGAATGGGATCAAATCCCTGCGGCAGGTTCAACATCCGGTGGAAAGACCTGAACCGGGAGAGCGGAGGCTTTTAGAGCAGCAGATCAGAGCTGAAACTATCAGTCCATTAATGAAAGAGCCCATCAACAGAAAATCAATCAGCAACAATTTTAGAAACTGATGTGTTCTCAAAGTAATTTTAAGGAAAAATACTAAAAATTCACTGGTTCCAATTTTCCAGTGTAAATATTTGCTGATAATAAAGTGCATATATGTGGATATGTGGAAGCATTTTAATGAGTCTACCTGAGTTTTAGAAAAGCGACAGCTGACATTTTAAAGACCAATCAATTAACTGATTGACTGAGAGAATAACTGCATTATTAGTTGCAGCCCTACGGAACATTAACATCCATGGCTTTGGATGTTACAATGTTCAAAAATGTCATTCCTGGAAAGGCTGAGTGTCCGCATACTTTTGGCCATGTGGTGTAGTCTCGAAAGCGGCAGCTGGATATTTTTAGGTGGCTTTACGTGAAACAGAAACAACATATCTATTACACCGAGTTAACGATAAAGGATACGCTGAATTTACTAAGCGGACATTGTGTTTTTATTTATTACCATTAAAGAATAACTGAGCAGCTACTCAGAGCAGCACTTGGAAAAGCCGAGATGAACTGGACCGGATCACTTGCGTGTCAGTTTACAGTTTCAATCAGCTTTGCCGAGATAGAAGGAAAACCTCTCAGCTAAAACACAGTCTTGTCTTCTGTTGCCCTCCCCAGCGCTCGCTGCGCTCCGTCCAGATGGCGGCTCCTCTCCGCCTGTCAGGAACCCCGAGAAATTCTGCCCCGCAGCCCAACGCGAGCCAGAGCCTGTGACAAACTGTCACCCCGCATGCCGACAGTCTAATCTGCATCCACATCAAGGAGGATTTGGGGAGGGGGCTGGAGTCACCCAGAACCGCGGGAGGAGATCCTGGGCTGTTTCTACCGCAGCTGATAGCGGGGGTGCCGTCGTCGTTTGTGTGCTAACAGCCCACTGATGGCTCTAGGAGCACAGCCAGATTGGCTCGAAGTGTGAAACAACAGCAGCCATTAAAGCTGCTGTTGTTGTTTCACAGCGACCCAACCCAAACAGAGCCCTGCCCAGTGTGAGTGTGGGTCATTTCTCTCTCTTTTTGTCTTAGTAGGCAGTAAACAGAATCAAGGGAGATTCAGACTACTTTAAAATGCACGTCAGTAATCTGTTTATTCCTATTTTACTGCGATGAAGTGATAGCGTTAAAGGATTAAGAGGATTTAACGCAGTCAAGATTCCTGCTGGATACACTGATTATGTGGCCATGTGGGTTGGGTTTCTAAAAGCTTTTCCAAATGCACATATGTCCATTACAGAGCTAAGGAAAAAGTCCTTGTGCCAGCGAAAAAAACTGAGGTGGAGATCACTGCTCTCAGCTGCGTGTCATCTCCAAAATAAATAAATCCAAAGTCCATCAGTGAATGTGCACGAGTTAGTGTCGGCTTTCTCCGGTAGCTTGATTTGAATACGATGTGTACCAGAGGCCAGGTTTCTGTAATCAGGCAAGGGGATTAGAGAAACCTGATTTCCCCAGCTAAATTTCTCCTGGAGGAAGCCACGTATAGATAACTAGATTTATAATCTGCTTTTACAAGTAAGCATGTGCAGGACAGACAGCGTTTCTGTGACAGCGGAGCAGTAGGATCCACATTCAGAATAATTGAATTCAAAGTCTGACTAAAAGTGAACCTAAAAAAGTAGCAGCTAGAAGTTAAAAAAAAAAAAAAAAGAATCTATCAATATTTGACCCTTTTTAACAGACAACTAAAAAAAATCCCCCTCTCTCTCACATCATCCCATCTGACGAGGAGGCAAAGCTTTTACTGGAGTTTTTGTAGATTTCAGTGAAGCTGGTGGGTCAAATCAGATCTTATGACAGTTGTGTTGTCTTTAGTTAAGCATGAGAGGTTTCCATGTTCCTCAGACCAGGCAAGAGCACGTGAAGAAATCCCAGACTCGTGATTGAAAAACACTTTAAATGAGAGTGACTTGATCACGTCACAAATACAAATGAGAGTCACACTGCACTGAAGCCAATTAGCAGCCTTTTGTAGCTATAGAGGACGTCCGGCAATCAGCACTTTGATGTGCGACTATTCAAAGCAAAATGACACAAATAACAGAGCTCCGATGAGGAGGAATCATCCGTGATCAAACTGCAGGTGCAGCCTTTTGAAAAGGTTCAAAATAACTGAGTGCGTCGAGAGGAACAATCTCCACAGTCGTGACAACAGACAGACAGACACACAGCAGCGTCAGAGAAAAGACGGCAGAGCTAAACTGGATTTAGATCATTGGGTAATGCTGTTGATTGGCACTACAGCTAATACTTCCTGCCTGTATAGCGGTGAAATGGAAGTCTCTTGATGGTCTCCCTGAATATCACTTTAGGCCAGACGTCATTTCTTCTGCTCTTCAACGCACTTTATAGACAAACAGGCAGAAACCTCCTTATCAGAGCAAAACGCCCTCATCACAGACAAAAATGATTAAGGCTAAAATGGGTGCGTTGTGTGGAGTCATGTCTACCCTAAAGGCCACGTTCATACCGGCATTAACGTGGGTCTCAGATCTCACCTCCCCGCTCTCCATGCAAAAAACACGTACATCATTTCCATTTGAAAAGACCAAAGACCAAAAGAAATTACAATTTTAGCAGAGGACGTCGGTTGAGTAGAATGTGGTCCGAGCGACTGGATCTCACTGCGTCTTGGGTTCACAACCGTACGTGGGGCTGACCACTTGTGACTGGCTTACCCAAGACGCGTGTTAACGCCGGGTACCAACCGGGAACACAGTCTGTATTTTTATGACTGAGTAAAGGTTTGACAGGGCTGAGAACGGCGGCCTCCTTTCGCCTGAATTTGGAAGAAAAAAAAGAAAAAAAACTTTACTTTTCAGTGGCCAAGTGTGTGTCCACTGTATCAACGAGTCATTTGGCGTCAGAATCAGCCATTCAGACTTTTAACAATGTGCCAGTGGAGTGAGACGAGTCTGCGTGTTTCTGGAAATGATCAGAAATCAGTGTCAATATCTTTAAACAAGAAAGAATAAAGTAAAGCACTGAAGTAAAATCAAGACGATGACGCTGAACTATTAGGAAATTTATTTTCAGAAATTGGCCCTTTTTTGCTCGTTGGAGTTTAGGACTCAAAGACAGACCGGATTGATGACTTAAAACTAAAAAACAGTGGTTTTTGAAGTCTTTGTGGTAGTCCTCATTTGTCAGTCTCCTGGAACAGATACGCTTTCATTTTATCAGATGTATTAATCCACACCTCACCGCACCGGCGGGTGTAGAGAGTCAGCCGTTAAAATCTGTTGCCGGTATGTTGTGAACTTATTAACTATATTAAGCTCAATCACTGCCCCCAGTGTCACTGTGGACATATTAAGATTTGGAGGCTGAAGGAAACAAAATCAATCAATCAAATCAATGAAGGCAGTGCAGTTTTCTCTCTTTACACTCCGCATGAAGACAACTTCAACAATTCAACAGAAGAATTCTTTCCGGTAAATTTCTGATGTTCTCAGCCGGTTAAGACAGTTCGTCCTCCAGCTTCCCTGTCACCAGCAGGACAGCTGAATATGAGGACAGGGACTCTGTGACGGAGGCTGCTGTGGATTCAATGGAGGGATGGTTAAGTAGTAGGATTACTTGTGCACGTCTGGTGTGAATTCCCGCTAAAGCTCAAATTATATTGGCATAGTGGCATTCTCCCACTGAAATACATGGAGTGAGAATGCGTTTCTCTCGAGCGACACGTCTCTCCGCCAACCAGCGTTAATTCGATGGACAAGTCCTCAGTCCTCCGAAGGTCGCTCCTTTCGAAGGAGCGCCCCGAGCCGTCAGGCTTGCACTGCAGGGTCCTTTTCCGTAGTTCAGTCAGATAACAAGTCTCTTTTCTCAGAGTATGTGCCGCAGCTCTGTAGGAAAAATAATCTTTTTACACATCTCTGCATCATCATTTAGTTACTATCATTGTTTTGGTTTGAAATGGCCTCGCCCGCACGCTCGGTGCGAAAGCCCCAACAAGAACTCAGGTTAGATGTTGGGATGAATTTGGACTTTGAAGCTTTGAATTCTCAGAACACCCCAAGCAGCCGAGGACGCCGCTGCTGGGTGAAAAACTGAGAGGGAGGAGCTGAGATAAGAAAGATTTCCAGATGAGTTCAGGGACTTTGGGAGGGATTCTGGCTTTGAGGGGGGGTTAAAAGCTTCAATAACATTTCTTCTGCATCTGCTTGGCACACAGCAATGAAACAGCAGAGCAGAGCAGAGGCTGCTCATCCTTTCCTTTATGGCTAAAATACTAAGATTTTTGAAGAACTCTGATGATTTTCACTTGATTTTCACAAATATGTGATTTTCACTGGAGAAAAAAGCCAAACAGCTGCTGAAATGTGCTGCAAACAACTTCAGGTAATTCGTGGTCATTTTATATTCCAAATTTTTACCAGGATTATTTTTCTAACTATTTCATCTTTTGAAACGTAATTTTACTTTTCATGTTCAAAATAAACATCATCACTATCTGACAGGTCTGAATAAAAATTTGAATTCAAACCCACTGTGATCTAATTCTGCCGAATAAACAGGAATTCTAAACAACCAGTATATGAGCGTATTAGATCTGGTCAGCACACACACACACACACACACACACACACACACACACTCTCAGATATCCATTCGGCATGCATGCTCTCTGCCGCTGCTTCAGTAACTGGTGGAGCTGGCAGAGTATTTTGGAGCGAGCGGTGGAGAATAATGAGGTTATCACAGCATCGCTCCACACTTCATTACACCCCTTCAGCTCCCGGATATCCCAGCTACACCACCACCACGCCGCCGCTACGCCCGGTGCCCACTGAGGCCGAGAAAGGCGTCGCTCGGTTTCACGTTCGCATGTTGTTTGTCTCCTCCGAGGGAAGTTCCCTACAACAGCTGCGTATGCCGTTTGATTTAGGGAGTGAGTCTGAGGCCACACGATCGCAGGAAAAACGGTGTCACTGAGGAGAGTAAATTAAAAAAAGAAAGGTTCATCCGGTTCTAATACCTACAGCAGATTTGTCTTTTTAGTCCATTAAAACTTTACGGTAATGGTTGATAGCAGGCTGATGATGGAAACCACAACAATTACTAAGTAATTGTTCTAAAAACCATGAAACGAGCCATTTACAACATCTACCGGATGTGCGGTGAAGACAGTTCAGCGAATCCAGCGTGGAACACGCTTACGAGCAAACCCCAAAGAAAAAAGTACGAGAATTTTAGGAGAAAAAAAAATATGAAAATATTCTTGTATGAGGCCCGTTGTACCATTACAGGTTTTCCGGATAAATAAGATTTTTTTAAAACGCAATAAGCTAGGTAGCCCAAAATGGTTCAACCCGACAGCAGTCTAAATCTTGCAAATCAGGCCAGAGTCGTGAAGAATGCCAAGTCTGGCCCACAGCTGGCCCAGGTGCTGCTTCTCAACCAACTCTGGCCCGGTTCCACACCCCTTAAACCAAATCTGGCAGCCTCATATGAGACAGATCCAACTCACATCTGTTCAGCAGAGTGAGCACATACCAGAGACTCTGACTGTCAGGTGGGTCCCAGAAATGATTTTTCCCCCCTCATTTCTGACACAGATCAGACATTTATATTATATATATATATATATATATATATATATATATATATATATATATATATATATATATATATATATATATATATATATATATATATATATATATATATATATATATGACATTTAGAAATATTTGTTTCTAAATCTGACACATACCAGATTTTTGGCAGAGTCAACTCAGTCTGAACAATCCCAACGGAAACCATCTCAAACATCCATCACGACTCAGCGCTGGCATCTGAGGAACGATGGAAGCCAAATGTGACTGGGGTGCTCAGGTGTTTGTGAGGGAAGCAACAAGAGATTTTAGGTTTTAACAACCTGAGAGGGAGTTTCAAGTCTACAATTACACACAAATGAAACTTATGAGGGTTTTTTCTTTAAGCTGATTTTTGCGCTGATTCATGGTTCGTCTATTTTGTTTGGTGAATAACTTAAAAATCTTTCTCAATTTACCATGCAATGTCTTTTTTTTTTATTGATAAACTGTTGTGTTATGTTTGTACTGATAAATAGTGGAGGAATATAAATGTATTTTAGTTACTCAGACACTTAGGACAGATTTCTCTCCTCCGTCTTCATTTTCTCAAGTTGGTCTCACTTCACAGTTTCTCTCTTCCTCTTCTTCTAAATCTTCCAAAACTAAATAAGCGTCGGGTGAAATGAAGAGTCCTGGTTTTTACAGACAAACTGAAGCAGCCTGTCACACGGTGGCGTTACAGTCACACGTCAGTGCGGAGGTGAAACCCGACACACACGTGTACACTGGCTAAACACACACACACACACTGGATGTCAACAACCTGCTCTGAGATTTACACACGGATTAACCTCATCAATTAAGGAAAAGCAAACCCGTGGCGCTACAGAACAGGAAGTCACGGTGACTTCAAAATCAAAAGTCCACACTGGTGCCGGACTGACGCTTGTGTGTCGCGGTGTCACTGTGCATGTGTGTGTTCGCCGCCTGTTTCGACCCAAAGAGAATAAAATGAGCTTTACAAGAAGGAAACAGATGTGGACATAGTGTCTTTCTTGGTCTCATGCCGAGGACATAAAGTCCAAACGTCGTATCCGTAGTCAACAAATCGCCCTTTTGGGAGCATTTGTTTTTGGACAATGTTGCGATGGGCATTCACTACCCTGAGGCACTGACGTAGTGTTCTCACAAATAAAAAAATCAATCAAATTAGTGCTGAATTGATCGGCCAATGAACGGTTAAGTAGAGATGTACAGAAAATGAACCAGCCACCTTTCTGATGGTGGGTACTGATGAGTGTCATCAGTTGAGGAAAAACGTCAAACATCTCTCTGGTCCCAGCCTCTCAAACGTGAAGATTTTCTGCTCTTCTCTGGTTTATATCATTAAACTGAATCTCTGGGTCGGACAAAACAAAGACATCTGAAGACAGGGGAGAGAAATTCTAATGTCAGTGGTCGAAGCCAAATTAACGAGAAGATCACAGCAGAGCAAAGCCAACGAAGTGCGCAGGAAACAAAATTTTTTAAATCAACGCACATTTTTCTCCCTCACTTTTTGTGACGCTTGTCATAAACGGTTCTTAACATTTGTCAAATATGGCTAACTGTGTATTCTGGGCTGAAAACTGTATCCTAACGAATCACACGAGGAATGTAACAATAAAGGGAAACACACACTGGACGACAAATGACTATATATTGATTGAAAACTATGATGAGAGCAAATTTAAATCAGCAACAGAGTCAATAATTCAATAACTCAAATAACAGCAGTGAGTTTATGGTCCAGCCCTGTTGTGTTGCCTCCAGCCTTTTCTACAGTCACTTATTTTCTGCTTAATTACGGCTAAAATCAACTCAGGTGTCGCCACTGCAATATGCACTGCCACCGTTTGCTATGTCATGACACCGGCCCTGGTATTCATGAAGGGGATTTCGTGGAGGAGAGTTTAAACAGTTAAGACGGTGCAGCAAAAGCCTGCCGTCAGTATCGTTTAACGGGGTCATGTCCCACAGTCAAATCTGTTTAAAACTAGGAGGAGGATGAAAAACCTTTTCTATTGTTTTAGCACTAAAACATTTATAGTTACCCAGAGGCTGTTTTCAGACTCATCTCCAGACAGTCGGAGCTCATTTTTCTGCATAAGAACAAACTGTGTTCCGCTGTTGGTCGTCATTCAGAGTGGAAAACCAACCTCGGCTGAGGGAGATAATCCATCACCAGTGATGATTCGCTAAGCAGAATTGAGTGTTTTCATATCGGTGCTGCATCACATTACACTCCGTTTCTTGTCAGACACTTAACATCTTAGAAATGATGAAAAACAGGTTTAAATGTCTAAACACCTAATTCGATTGATCATATTCAGGCTGCATTAATCCCCTTTATGTCTCCTCCTTTAAACGCCATGTTTTTTTGCCTTCTGGTGCCTTATTTTAGACGAACTTTCCTACAGTTCAGCCGGACATATCTGTCATGTTTAGAGACTTTGGGGTGACCTCTAGAGTTCGAAGTAACGTCCCGTGAGATTGGCTGCATGCGATTAGTGTGTAACCACCACCTCACTTCTGTGCCGCTGCTTAACCACAGAAAACTGGACGCAGACAGACAAACTCTAAATGACACCAGCCCGAGTGTCACGCCAGACCCTTGGGTAGGGGTCTTTTTTCTGGTCCAAAGTCCTGGCTTAAAAGGAAAGTGGACAGACCCTTTGGCTCTGGAGGAACCTGCCCTTTGTGGTCTCGGTCCCATCAGTGCTTGGCGGCACCTGATTTGACTTTTTTTCCTGTCTACTCTAAATGTCCGTTGCGTAAACGGAGGGTGCTGTACGTATGTTGCAACGATTGCAAGTTTGGCTCGACTGTTTTATGAAAATGAAATTTGTTTGACCTATTTTATTCGGGTCCAGTTGTTGTCTTTTGTAACCTCCGTTTTGAAAAGTGCTCGATGAATTAATTTTTTTCTTTATTCAAAAGAATAACAGAAAAATAACGTGAGAGCTGGATTTCAGACTTTGTTGGTGGTTGGCCTGTAGCTTGTTGACTTCAGCCGCTGAGTGCCGGTGGGGGGGTGACTCGTGCAGAGATGAATTCATACGAGCAGACACAAAGAGATGAAGTTTGTTCGTGGATCGGTTTCAGCAGCAGTCACATGCCGTGAAACTCAAATGTAAAAACGCAGATGCATTTACCGCTTCTACGCAAAAGTCTAAAACATTATCTTTGCTTCTTTTCCGGCCTTCACCCTGCTCTTCTCTGTCTTCTCCCTTTCTCCCTCTCCTCTGCTGCCAGCAGGCCTGTCGCGTTAGCTTAAACCGAGCCGAGCGGCGGTTCGTCTCGGCGCCACGCCTCATCGCGTCTCCTCGGGATCATTGGCTGCACGACGGCGCTTGCCGTTGGAACGACGACTATAATGAGGACACCGGCGGCCGTACGGGGACACGCACGCACGCGGAGGAAAGATAACAATCACGACACGTAACTTACAGCTTTCCCTCCTTACACACACACACCTCTCATCAGCAGCAGCAGCATGTGTAGGAGCAAAGGTGGAGAGTTGTTCTCACACACACACACACACACACACACACACACACACACACACACACACACACACACACACACCGAAGACCTGAGCCACATCCCACACAGGGAGCTATAAAAACAAAGAGGAGGATACTTGTGTATATTCGGTTGCACTTATGTGAGAGGGGGAGGAAAAGGCTTTCCAAAGAGAACGCTTGCTTTGCAGGAACATAACCAGAGTGTGTCTTGTACGTTGTACATTACTCTGGTGCGTTCAAGCACAGGAAAGAAGCATCAGTCAGCGCTATAAATGGAGTTAAGTGACCGGATTACAGTCGGCTTTATGTAATAGCACTGACGCCATGTAGGCACGAAACCTGGTATACCGGGCAAAGTTGATTACTTGGCCGCGTATACAGGTAACCGGGTTTCTGATTGGTTTCTTACGTTTGAGCATGCGCAAGACAAAGTCTTCGGACATGAATGCTGTGACCGCAAAGCAGAAGGGTAAAAGGAAAGGTCATTACGCGTTTTATACATTCAAAAATCACTCCATCTTAAGTCTAGGGCTGTAGTCTCCCGGTCGACCGGTGGACTGGTTGGTCGATATGCTCTCGTCCGACCAAAGACGCTGGTGTCACCTTCATAAGGAGAAAAGTGCTACAGCCACATGATTCCAGGATTAATCCATTATTTACTGGGGCGGTGGGAGGGACGGACGACCTGCGAAAATGGGGGGACCTAATGGAGACTGCTAGGTCTCACTTAGTTGATGTTTATGAACATTTATCTAGAGTCGGCTCCAAACTAATTGACACCATGTCACAGAGGTTAAAAACGGATGACCAAAAAGTCGAGTGTACACTTTGCAAAGAGCAGTTTGCATATCACAGATCTACATGGCAGGTCATCCAACAAGACCAGGTCCAAACCTAGTATGTGGCTGGACCCCCCTTTGTCTGTTTGTTACTGTATATTGTTGAGCAGGACAGAAGCAAAGCTGTTCTCATCTACATGTTTCTCTGTTTCTGTTGTCAGACAACAGAACAACTATGAAATAGCAACTGAAACGTGGCCCATTGAGACGACATGTTAACCGGCAGTCACTTCAAGCCGTTTCCAAGCTGCTGCTCTGCTGCTGAAATCCTGGTTTTATCACCACGACGTCGTCTGACAGAATCACCAGACACATGAGTTAAAGACGACGGCTGAGCTGCGATTTCAGGTACATTTACCTGTAAAATGATCAGTCAGAGAGAACGTCTGAAGCTCATTATTCAGCCTCGCGTCCTGTGCTTTGAACACTTGGTATTTTGATTTATTTACATAACGACCATAAACAGACTAAACTTTATATCCCTGCCGACCATTTTCTAAACAATCTCAAAGTTTTACGATTCATTTCCTTCTTTCCAGGCAAACTCTGGTTTCACTTTACTTCAGGACGCTGTGAAAATCAACTTGCAGAAAGATGATCCATCACAGTCTACGTTTTGCTGATTTAATTTCAATATTTTGCTCATTTTAATTTAATTTGTCAAAGTCATATTATCATTATGTGGTACTGCAGTTGTGAGCAGATCCGATTTTAAAAATCTCTGCTTTATGGCGCACTGGAGACACTCAGACATCTCAGATTTGATAACTGGATGTTGAAAAGCTTTTATTTCACAAAATCAAGTCCAGAGGACACGAGCTCAGAGCGATGTTGTGTCACAGATAATGTGAATTAGGTTGTTTCTGGCATTTAAGCAAAAATTTCTGCCCATCTGGATGGATTTCATATCTGGAGGAAGCGGATTTTCAAAGCTACTTGACATTAACGGCCTGGAAGTTTGGAAACTGATCAAAAAACATTAGAGCAATGAAAATGGTGAACACTGATCTAAACTTTACACCATTCGTAGGGCTAAAACCTTAAAACCAAAAATTTCTCTCGAGTCCCACAACTCTAAATAACGGTGGGTTTTACTGAGACAGGACAGCTTCTGATCTGTGTGTGAGACACAGTCACAAGTTCCGTGACTCTGCGTCCCCTTGGCAGACATGCAAGGGATCGAGCAGAGCGACTCTTTTGGACAGATCAAAGTGTGACCGAGTCTGTGAGGACAAAGCCGTCAGCC
Organism: Xiphias gladius; assembly: GCF_016859285.1. NCBI lineage: Eukaryota > Metazoa > Chordata > Actinopteri > Istiophoriformes > Xiphiidae > Xiphias > Xiphias gladius. The sequence goes on along the minus strand of NC_053400.1, from coordinate 34,023,029 downwards.
GCCTCAGGCCCGCTTCCTGTCTGCAAACAGACCGGGACAGAAGAAGAAGGAGAAGAGACTAGGGATCGTTTCCCTGGAAGCCAGCTGTCACTTCCACCGAGCTCCACGATTTGTTTCATATGTCAAGACCTTTAGAAACCGACAGAGGTGGATCATGTAGATCATGAAATCCAAGACCACTTCATAAATGAGCGACATTAAGCATGAACGTCACGGTGGCAATCTCGGGCTGGATCTCGTAGCTGAACTTCCAACACGGGTCTCAACTCATTGTCCAATGAACATGAAGATTTCAGCAACGGGAGGTAAAAACCAACCTAGAGTATCTAGAGAGAGATTAAATGCACGTCTTCTTCACCGTTATTGACGGCACTGTGTTACATTTAACGCTCGACTGCATGATCACACAAAGAAAATTAAACCAGTTTAATAAAGTGTGACTGTGCTCATTTTCAGTTCTTGGTGAGATTCTGAATAAAGCTGTCATTTACATGACAGATGCTGATTTCTGAAGGACAAAAAGGCATCACTTTAACAAAACAGATGAAGTTATCGATTTCTTGAAAGTAAAAGCCTTTTATTGCAACGAGTGTCCAAATGAAATGACACGGTACATTGGTACAGTTTTCTGATCTGAACACTCTAAGGTTAAGGTTTGGTGAGGTTTAGGCACAGAAGCTACTTGGTTAAGGTTAGAGAAAGATGCTGGTTTGGTTTAAAAGGGCACCAACGACACGGACTGTTGGCGGGAAGCACGAGCTGAACAGCAGTCTGCTTTGCCCTCGACGGACAAGAGCCATTTTCCTCAAGGCCGTCAGAGCTCTTTGTCGCTTGAACGTAAACTTGTGTCGTTTCTGGGCATTTTCTAACACGACTGATGCTACTTCTTTCCTCCGGTGGATCGTCTCTTTTATTGTGAAGCAGCTGCAGGCACGTGATGAACACATGCAGTAGGTAGTCTAGATTATAGCTCTTAATCCTTTTTTGTACATCATTCAGGATATCAGTGAGGGAATATTAGATGCCATCTGGTGTTAGTTGAAAAGTTGAAGATAAGTTCTTTTTCTTTTCTTTTCTTTTCTTTTCTATTCCCGTTTTCCTTCTCCTCCGTTATATTAAAGACAGAACCACGTGCGGGACGTCAGTCCACACGCAGGCTGCTGGCACAAACAGCCGATCATATCAGCAAGTTATCAAAACAAGCGCTGCCACAAAAGGCTGCGCCTCGCACAGACGAATCGTCTCCAGCTGCTCCATCATCAGCTGTCACACTGGACGCCCTGGTCAGGAGCGGAGCTGTCAATCAAAGGGACGATAAAGGCACGCTGGGAGCAAAGTTCAGCTCCGGCAGGACTGACGAGAGGATACGAGATAGATACAGACAGGAAGGATGACAAGTCCTCTCCTGGGATTGAGTCGAGTACTCGGACCTTTTCAAAACCTTTAGACTGTACTGGAAGAATATCACAGGAAATTTACATTAAACTGAACCTGAGCAACAGTCAAAGAAATCCAAAATGACATGCTGGAACACACCAGATGTGTAACAACAAACAGCACTCTTCACAGAAATGAAATAAAGCTGCTGGATAAAGTGTCGGGTCTGTACCCATTCTGTTATTTGGTGGGTTCAGAGCAGACAAAAAACGCTGCTCGGAAAACGCCACTGTGCACAACGCCTGCTACTTTTCCACAGTTTTCACATTTATCTACAACAGATTTGGACATAACTATGTTCCGGAAAAGCTAGAATAACGGCGAAACCACAACAATTGTGTTGTGATTGAAACTGAAATGATCGGTTTCTGCTCAGGCTGAGATCAAACTGTCAACCAGACTTCATTCACTTTGGAGATGAACAGACAGGGGTGTGAACATGACTTCTTCGGGCATCAGACAGATGACGTAAGCATCCACCCAGTGGATCATGGTGGTGTATCTGTCAGAGACGACTTCCCACTGCAACAAAAAGGTCAGATGGGTAGACGCAGCGTGCGGCTTTGACGCTGCCGGTTTCCCGTTTCCCATCAACGCTCAGTTTGTTCCCCAATCTCGACCGAGCCTAAACAAGCCTGGAGACAAATACACCAGAAAAGTCTCATACCACTCTTTTTCATCGCCAGTTTTTGTTCCAGGGACCCCATCCAGACACACTATTTTTAGTAGGAGTGTTTTGGGTGTGGCTCTGTGGATGGCAACGTCAGTCAGTCGTCCACCACTTGGGTTGACTGTAAAATGCCTCAACAACTACCGGATAGATTGGCACAAAATTTTGAACAGACATTCGTGCTCCCCAGAAGATGAATCTTTTTGACTTCGGTGTTCATCTCACTAGTCATCTAGCGCCACCTTCAGGTCAAACTTTTAATGAGTCCAATGCTTCGGAAGCTTATTTTCCGGTGCTGCCGGTCTGAAATTCAAATAGGCTCAATTAGCTCCTGCATCAGTGCAGGATTTACTCAGTGAAATCATTCATCTGCAGGGGAAACTCAACAACACGCTGTACACACACACACACGCACCAGTGATTCACTTCATCACGAAGCATCGGTTTGTTCTTTTTCCTCAGTTTTCACATTAGAAGAAAATGCATCATTTTCCACCGGAAGCATCAGTCTGACACCCCAGTCGCACAGGGACCTGCCACCAAGTCCCAAAATAAAAGTTGGCCCGATGGACAGAAAGTGTGATCGTCAGTGAAAAAGTAGATTACAGAGTCTGAAAAAAAAAGTGGTGCAGGGCTCATTAACCCTGCCATAAACATGGTCACAAAGCTCCCATACACGAAACCAGGTGTTTCTTCCCTACCTGTCCCTGGATAAAAGACTGGGTCGTCTTAGTTTTTTACGTAATTGCACCCCAACCAGTCCTGTGCGCACAGGACTCACATGTTACCGAGTTGTGGGTTGTTTGTGAGCCGATGGGAAAGTCTGACTGCCAAGACGCCACTTTTTAATGCAAGAAGTCCCCAAATTCACATTCTGACTTTGACTTCGGGCTTTTTTTTGTTTTCCACATTTAATCTGCTGACGATATATTTCCATAATACTTTGACAACAAAACTATTAAGATTCATAAGCCCAAAGCTTCTTGCCAGCACCTGAACACACCACAACCAACCGCAGAGAAGTCTGAATTCATGTACTTTTCCCTTTTTCTAGTCAGACTTCATTAAGCATTTCCCACGTTTGGCTTCAAGGCGCAGAGCGAGATGATAATGTGTTACATTTCTTCTCAGCTGTGTGACATACAAGCCAGTGAAACGCAGCTTCATCGGTGAATTCAGCTGAAACACTTCACCAGAAATCTGCTGACTGAAGTCCATTTCAAATAGAGCAAAAAAAGTCTGCGGTCATTTAGAAACAGCGTCTCATTACGTTGAAGCCCCAGGGAGAGCACTGACGAGTTTGTTTTTATTTTTTGACGGTGAAATATCATCTCAGCACATATCTTGATTACAGTTATATATGAAAAGGTTTATGTTATTAATCCTGAAAAAAAAAATATCAGCGGATATCCACTCTGTTGGCAGTTTATTTTTTACAAATGTTCCTTATATTGTATAAATTATTCAGCCACATTAAAACCAGTTACCGGTTTTGATGTGGTGGCTGATCAGTCTAAATTACTTAGAAGTCCCTTAGTGGTGTTTTCCATTATAGTTTCCAACCTTATCAATCATACTGATCAGCTCTAAACCGATATGGACTATATGAAAAACCAATATTTGTGAAAAATATCTAAAGCCTTTCCCCTACAGGTCTGGTGCCTGGTTCCCTCTCCTCTGTCTCGCTCCCTTGGCTTTTTTCAGGCCTGCCTGTGGAAGCTGCACCGTCGAAGTGTTCATGTTATCCACGATAACTACGACAGGAAAAAGGCGGACAGAGCTCTGCGTTGACGTCTTACCTAAAAGGAGCATGGACCAAGCCTCGGGAGAGAAACAAAATCCCGTCCGTTAGAGTTACAAACAGCGCTTCACGAAAACAAACACGAACCCTTCTGAGACAGCAGAGCTAACGTTTCTGCTCACACCGTTAACCAGTAACAGCTGATCTGAATACGAAAAGGCCGACAACGGGGACAAAAGACCCTGCCGGGAGAGAGCCAACACCTCTGGAGGCTGAAACACCTCCCCGCCCTGATCCTCTATTCATATTGCTCAGCAGGAGACCCCCCCCCCTTACGGCTAACGCCCCCCACCCAGGCCGTCTTAATGCGAAGAGCTTGTTGAGAAGCCACATGTTGGACACAGGCCATCAGGACCAAAACACCCAACTACTCTGCTCAGCAATTTGGCGGAAAATACCAAAGGTGGGTAAACTGGAGGTCACTGTACGGCGAAAAACCACCATCACGAACACGAAATTCATGCTTTTTCCCCTATGAAGGCCATAATATACTGCAATATTCAAACTATCCCCAGAAAGTAGCTATGCTGCTGTGTCACAGTACCAACAGTTGACAAAGCTTCACTGACGAGGCTGCACGGTTACAAAAACAAGACCAACGCGTCTTCAGGGTCCATGGGGAGGTTGCATCAGGAGCACCCAAATTTTCTCAACGGTGTATTTATAACTGTAAGATCAATGTCACGCTTCCTCTGTTGTTTTGATTTAAATATACACTGTACACACACAAAGAATAAAAATATAAAACCTATGTCGGTGGCACATTTTATACGTCAAAGTGCGATAAACGTGCTTTTACAGCAGTGGGTCCACCGGGTCTGACCTCAGAGTCCACACAGAGACCAACATAACACCCGTTCAGTTTACTTCCTTCCTTGCTGCGAGGAGCCAGAGCTTCGGTTTTATTTCACTGCATGAAAACTAAAACAGCAGCAAGTGAAGTGAAGCGCTGCAGCAAGAGCGCGCCATAAGAGCGTTAAACCCAACATTTGAAAAAAAAAATATCTAAAGCACTGCATTAGCAGCTACGGTGACTAATCCAGACTCAAGCGAGCGGCATGCCCACACCGGCAAACACAGGGCTGTCTTTGGCCCGAGTGCCCTTCATCGGCGAACAGAACAAAAAGTAAAAGCCGGGAGCCGGGGGAAAGCAAAAACACATCGAACCCAGTCACCTCCGACACAGAACTTCCCACCGATGAAAAAAGTCATTTATCTGGCCGGTAAACTCTGAAGCTTTCACCCAGCTGACAGTTCAAACAGTTCAAAGCCAAAACAGAAGTCATGTTCAGACTGGATCACAGGTCAGACCAAGTCAAAATGTCCAAAATACAAGACTCATTTGGGCTTCTGAGCTCTGTCTAGGTTGGCGTTTTTATTTTATCTCAGCCGCTACTGACCCCGAGCTTGGCAGCACAATGCAACACACAGGTCACACACACACTGTCAGTCCATAACAACACTGACACCACGGCCTCATGTCAAGTCAAAATTAAACTGGAAATTTGACTGACCACACACACACACACACACACACACACACACACACACACACACACACCTAGCCTTTCATACCCTACAGAAATAGCAACGCTGAGAGAAAAACAGCAGCGTCCTCTATAAAAAGGCATCAAATCAGAGTTGGACTCCCACGTGCAGCTCAGAGCTGAAGGCGACGGGCGCTGCAGCGGCATGGCTCCGCTCTACTTCATATCCCACAGCAAACCGAAGAGGAGGAGGACGCAGGTCAGGCTTTATCCCGCTGCTGCTGCTGCTGCTGGATCAGTAGCAGACGGACACGCGACCGGTGACCTAAACACCTTTCACAGCCAAAAACTGGGATCGTGTGAGGTATGGAACACAGGTCCAGTCCATGTTCGACCACTCATACAAATTCTCTGCAGGGCTGTCAACAAATGCTGTTGTGGGAAAAACAGCAGCACCACCGTGGCGTCAGCCTCGCGAGCTCTGGCGTGGGCCTGGCCCGCTGCACTGAACGCACCGCATGACGGACGGGAGTCACACGATGTCACTTTCACCGACTGACAATGAAATGTAGGTCGAGCTGAAATGAGCGAATCCTTCCACAGCAACCGTGTGGTTATGAAGGCGGAGGGCTGACAACCCAGCTCGGCCTCAGAGAGAGTGATCCACAATCCGAGGAACCTAACAAGCACCAAAACTGCTGTCACCACCTGAGTGCTACTAAACATGAGTCAACTGAGCTTCGTGTGTAAAACTGGTGGAGAGACTCTTTGAAATAGAAAAAGGTTGCCTCTTCATTCGCCACTGCAAAAATATAAAACAATTCCTAATGTGTGTTTCAGGTTCAATATTTTCAGAAATCAAAACAAAATTTGCTTTAAAAACCTTCACTGAAATGTTAGTGAGGCTGAAATAAGAAACATAAAACTAAAACATCCGACACTCAGAGGAACTCCATATTCCCTTTCAGTTTTTGGCTTCTCCCCCAAGCTCCCATCATTCTCTATGATGTCGACCGGTCCTAAAAATCACAAAAACGCTCTTAACGCAAGCTCACGATTGAATAAATGACAATAAAACTCCCGCCAACAGACATTTTCATAACATGGCGTAAATCAAAATGGAACACGTATAAAAGTGCCGTAAAAGCGGCGATAAACCGGCCTCTCAACGGCAGAGTTTGACTCGCACTTGTTAACGTTTAATCCTCAGTATTGACCAACATAAATCTGTCAGCAGCTCTCAGCCGTGGAAGGAGCTAAAACACAAACACAGCAGACATAAAAATGACCTGAAAATCAAATCAGAGCTGCGCAGGGATTATTAGCATGCAGGCCAGCAGGTCAAACAGGTCTGCAGTCGCCGGAGCAGTCTGGGCATTGTTCAGGAAATGTTGGGAAAGCGAGACGACGTTATGAAAAGTAAACATGAGCAGCTCACATACAAACACAGATCTGTGTGGAACCAAAGTGACGGACGGTAAATACGCGGAGGGTCTCTCGCTAAATATGGTGCCAAGAATCTCCTCACTTTTCTCGACGGTGATGTTTTATTGACAAAAATTCATTTGATAAAATACACAGTCTGGAGAAGCGGGTCCCAGGCGTTCAAAGTGTTAGATCAGGTTGTAATTTCTTTTAAAAGAAGATGAAGGGTACTCCCAGTCTGACAAGTATCGTCCTCCGCTCGAACACGAGCCCGTCTACAAAACAAGCTTCTTTTGGTTTTGGTTTCTAAAGGATCATGTTTCTGGCATAAAACCAAGGCTCCCTGACCGGAATTAAAGCTGGGACATTGCAGTTAGTATGAACGTTAACCACTCAGCCACCAGGACGCCCTCCACAAGCCTAATTTTAATTGCAAAGTTCCCCCTTGGCCTTTGGCAGCATGAAAAATTCAAAGTCTCTGACTGGCTCGCTGGTCTCTGGCAGCCCCAGGTCAATCGCTTGCTCCCTCACCTCCTTCAAAACTAAACCCTATTCTCCCGCTCCGGTTCACACAGGAACGCCTCTGCCGTGCGCCTGCTGTAGGTTTGTCCCCCAGGGGCGGCCTGAAAGCTCGCATCAGTCGAGACGGCTTCCCGTCTCTCCCTGGCTCCTTTTAACAGTCGAGATATCCAGTCACGCAGAGCTGCCGTTATCATCAACGGGACCAGAATGTGATGAGAGCGGCTGAAGAATGAGTTGGTCTGTAGGAAAACTCAGCAGACAGAACGGATCTTTAAATAGACTCAACTGGAAGAGGACGGAGAAGCGGATTGAGCAGTTTTCCTGCTGTTGAGGTGTTTTCAGTGTGACCCCAGATCCTTACAAGAACAAATTTAAAGGACTAGCGCGGCTAACCCGGTTAGTGTGGGCATAATCTTAAAATCACCCAAATGATCGAGTCCACACCTCTGGCCCACATCCCATAACCGAGCAACAGGCGGTGTTTACATCCAGCTGCAGGATGTGGGTCAACACATTTTGTTAAATTCGGGAGGAGAAAAACCTGCTGAGCCGTAGTCTGATGGGAAGGAGATAAAAGCGAGGGATGAAGGTGTGTGGGTCGGCTCCACCTACGCCAGAATCCCTATCAATTTTATTTTTATACGTCCTGTTGCACAACAGAGCAGCAGTTGCACCTCGCCGAGCTGGGGCTGAACCGATACAGCAGCAACAAGGACATCCAGAGACAATCCTGCACCGGATGTCGCAGCTCAACCTCCTGGCAAGAGTTTCCATTAAAGACAAAAGTCAGAGCGAGGGCCCGAGTGCCCGAGTGCAGCGCGTGCGGTTACGTGAAAGCAGAGAGGCCCGGCTGGCTACTGTCTCCTTCTGCTTGGTCAAACACGTTATTTATTTCTCATTGCGCGTGGCCACAGGCCGTAAATATATCTGTAATAACCCACACAGCCGTCAGGTGGGGTTAGCGGAGAAAGCGTCATCGGAGAGAGCAGGGATGGATGGAAACCGCGGAAGGAGAGGAGGAGGAGAATGCAGCCGTGGGCACAATCTGTCTGCCGCCCTGCTTCGTCCGGCTCGGAGAGAGGTCGGCAATCAAAACGGGATCCAATGAAACGGAAACGAGCACACGATCATACGATCATAAACAGAAAACGCCAGGAGACCGGTGTTGTAGTACGTTTGTCTTAGTTTCTAGCAAAAGTTACTCAAACAGGAGGAGATTTTGAATTTGGTGCGCTGGTGTAGGGTCCCGAAGGGGTGACAAGAGGACACTTGGAGAGATAAGAAAGAAAAACGTGTTTCCGATCCCAAAAAATTCTCTCTTCTCTTTCTCTAATATCAACTTTCGTCCTGTGAAATGCTGGATTCCTTTGCGACGCCTGAAATGATGTATTTAAAGGGGTCACAGGCCAAGAAGGCTGAGAAACGCTGCTCTATGAGCATTAATGGTCCCAGTACGCGTCAACCGGATGCTTGCTGGGCTGTCCACCCGCCTCCCCCTTCCAATTGTCTGAAACCGAGGATCACGTCCACTTGAGCAGCAGCTGGTCAGGTGTGTGGAGGCGAGAAAGTAAAGTGTGCAGGGTTGTCACTTTTTACGTGAAGAACCAGACTGAACGCCTTCCCGGAGAGACTGTACAAGACGAGCTCCATTATCCCCATTTCTAGGATTATTGCCTCTGGTAGCGTCTCTGTAACGGGAGGCTTCTCAGTTTACAACCGGTCACCATTTGGACCAGTTGTAAACTCTCAAGACGCAGTCGGATGAAAAAAAAAAATAACTAGTTTGTTTCAGCTCGGCCTTTGTGGCAGCAGGACGGCGTGTGTGTGTGTTTGTGTGTGGGACTGAGTCACAATAAACCATAGTGTGTGTGTGTTCATGGTGATGAAGGAACGTGTCACCCGGAGCATCAGTGTGACTCATTTTGAACTGTTTGGAGCTCTACAGCGCACACACACACACACACACACACACACACACACACACACACACACACCACTTAGTGGGATCAATTGATTGTCATCAAATGAAGACCAAATGCAACAAAGAAGTCAGACGTGTCCTTTAAAAGGAAGTGAAGAAAAGTGGATTTTTATCCGTCTTAAATGTCCTCAAGCTTTTACGTATGTTACTGAAGAAGAAGGAGAATTCTCAAAGGTTAAAAAAGGTTTTGTGAAGTACAAAAAAGGAAAGGAAAAAATAAACATTAGTACAGGATGGGCTACATGGGCTGCAGAGTAGACTGAGGCTCACTCAGCAGAGCTTGTAACTTTAATATTACACTGCACATAACTTTGAATCACTGATCTGTCACATTTTAATGATTAGATTCACTTTTCAGTTCATTAGACAATAGAGCAGGAGGAGCCCAATAAAGAAAGTTACGACACTACCGGAGGTGTCGGTGAGACGGGAGAAAGATGAAGTAGAATCAAATACGGCAAGGAGCTGAAAGGCAGAGGGACCGGTGTGACGAGGGCCAGCATCTTCTGACTTCTTTATAAGAATGGGATGAAGAAAATTGGACAGTACCAGTCCGTAGTGTGTCAAACGCCAGAAAATAAAATCTGTAAAACACTGAAAAAACGTCTTCAGAATTGATGAAGACAAATCAAAATGCGGTAAAAAGTCAACAGAGTTCGATCTTGTCAGAAGTGCAGCTCTACTGCTTCACTGCAGGAGTTCAGCCACCTGTTTATCATCGGCCTTTAAAAAGTCAGAAGAGCTTTTGGTCAGTAGACACTTTAAAGCTTTAAAGGCTTAAAAGCTTTGGATTATAAACCCGGTCCAAATATTCACTTCCCTCTAAGCAAATCGATAAAATATTGAACTGATGCTGCAATCAACTGGAAGCCAAATGGCAGTTATATAATCTCTCCCCTGTTAATAACGGCAGATTCAGCTACTCAAGCTGGACCAAGACAGCGCGTACCTCACACACACACACACACAGACACACACACACACACACCACTTAGTGGGATCAATTGATTGTCATCAAATGAAGACCAAATGCAACAAAGAAGTCAGACGTGTCCTTTAAAAGGAAGTGAAGAAAAGTGGATTTTTATCCGTCTTAAATGTCCTCAAGCTTTTACGTATGTTACTGAAGAAGAAGGAGAATTCTCAAAAGGTTAAAAAAGGTTTTGTGAAGTACAAAAAAGGAAAGGAAAAAATAAACATTAGTACAGGATGGGCTACATGGGCTGCAGAGTAGACTGAGGCTCACTCAGCAGAGCTTGTAACTTTAATATTACACTGCACATAACTTTGAATCACTGATCTGTCACATTTTAATGATTAGATTCACTTTTCAGTTCATTAGACAATAGAGCAGGAGGAGCCCAATAAAGAAAGTTACGACACTACCGGAGGTGTCGGTGAGACGGGAGAAAGATGAAGTAGAATCAAATACGGCAAGGAGCTGAAAGGCAGAGGGACCGAAGTGTGACGAGGGCCAGCATCTTCTGACTTCTTTATAAGAATGGGATGAAGAAAATTGGACAGTACCAGTCCGTAGTGTGTCAAACGCCAGAAAATAAAATCTGTAAAACACTGAAAAAACGTCTTCAGAATTGATGAAGACAAATCAAAATGCGGTAAAAAGTCAACAGAGTTCGATCTTGTCAGAAGTGCAGCTCTACTGCTTCACTGCAGGAGTTCAGCCACCTGTTTATCATCGGCCTTTAAAAAGTCAGAAGAGCTTTTGGTCAGTAGACACTTTAAAGCTTTAAAGGCTTAAAAGCTTTGGATTATAAACCCGGTCCAAATATTCACTTCCCTCTAAGCAAATCGATAAAATATTGAACTGATGCTGCAATCAACTGGAAGCCAAATGGCAGTTATATAATCTCTCCCCTGTTAATAACGGCAGATTCAGCTACTCAAGCTGGACCAAGACAGCGCGTACCTCACACACACACACACACACACACACACGTTCTCATTTCAATTTACTCATCAATACAAGAAAATGTACCTTTACACTTGGGATAAAATACTTTTCTTTTTTTAGGATTCTGAAATGATCCACCGACTGATCACTCGTGCAACGGGGTCAGACCCATGATGCAGCAGACTCATCGAGGCAGAACCAGAGATTTCCTCTTTTCTGGTCCACTCATTCCTCTCCCCCGTCGAAGCCCGGGGCCGGCGCTACCCCACCCGGGGCCCGTGCTACCCCACCCGGGGCCCGCGCTACCCCACCCGCTTTGTCGACGCGCGCACATTTTGGCAGCCGAGCTCGTGATTATTGGTTCGGAGAGTGATAATTAGACGATTTAAACTCCAAACCACCAAACTGATCTAGATGGATGTGTCGTGCTTTAATTACTGTATATTACAGCAAATGAATCGTGTTTACAACGACCGCTGGCAGCTCCGCAGCCCCGAGGAAGAGCATCTCTAACCACAGTAAAGTGTTTCAACACTGTCTCAGACACCACACATCAACTTATTGTTTAAAAACAACGACAGACACCCGGTGCTATAAGGATTCACAGTAAATTCATAACATTTCCAGTATCTGCTCACAAACCACAGGTACGTGTGCCGGATCACCCGATGGCAGCCAAGCTCGGGTCGATTTATCCGAACGGTGGAACCGAACACTTCTGCTGCTTTTTGAGAGATTCTTTAAAAACACCATCATCAGAGATGATGGTGTTTATTTTAGGTACGGCGCATAAAATTCAGGGTTGTGGATGAGCTCTTCAACTATGCAACACACACCTGAACCTCCCCAGATATTTCTGCAGAATAACTGTGGAACATCTGCTGTTTTTCCCTTTGTCCCACTCTCCTCTCTTTATTTTTAATTTATTTTTGTATAACGCCCGCCCCCCCCTCCGTTTTCCTCTCTATCACTAATTACCCAGTCAGCCATCTGTCGCCGTGGTAACGGGTCACACAGCACCACGGACTGATCAAAATGACCATCGATAGGGAAACTGAAGTCACGTGTGAACAAACGGCTCTGTAATTATTCGCTCTGTTACACTGGAGAATGAGTCACCGCGCTTTCAGGAATGGGATGGCCTTGTTTTCAACGGGCCTTTTCTTTACTCTGACACACACACACACACACACACACACACACACACACACACACACACACACACATCATTAGAGCCCCACCAATACATCCTCCAGTTTTGCTTATGCGTGGCCAAAAGTACGTGGACACCCGAAGATTTCAGCCATGCGTGTGCTGGTCTCCCAGTCTCCGCTCTGCTGGTTTCAGTCTTTCCACCAGATGTTGAACCTGCTGCAGGGATTTGATCCCATTCAGACGAAAGAGCACCAGTGAGGTCCAGCACTGGCATTGGAGGGGGGGGGGGGTAAGGTCCAGCTCACAGGTGGCGTTTCCATCGGATGGGGTTCACGTCAGCGCTCGGTGCAGTTCAGCAGTTCAGCCAAGTTCCTCCACAACATACCGGGGAAACCATTTCTTTATGTTCACTGACATTATTTTTAAATAGTGTCACGTTTGTGTCAACTGACAGCACCACTGTCTAAAACAGAACTGTAGCATTAAGATTTGTCTTCATTAGAAATAAGGGGCTTAAAGCGAACCAGGAAAACCAGACTCGGTGGAGTCTGCCTTTAAGCTGTCAAACATCGGCATCATTATTGTTCGGGGTCCACGCCTCCCGGCTCAGAGAGTCTCCAGGCTCAGACCCCGCTCCGTCAAGCGTCGCCGGTCACCTCCACTAACCGCAGTATTAACATAAAGTGCTCCGGGTGAAGTGTGAAATGGCTCCGGCTGCCAAACTCGGCCCAGTCATCGGGGTTTCCTATCGCACACTTGAGGGATTTCTGAGCGAATGTAAATTTCTGGTTTCCTAAAATTAGATTTCACGCTTCCTGGACGGGTTAAGTCGTGGCAGCGGGAGCCAAGCCCTACTACTGGGGTTCGCGCTTGTTCCCCAGGAGCGCAGCAGCGTGGCACGCCCTCTAACAAGTGACGGATGCGTAAATAATGCGCTCTAAAAACATTCAGGACGAGAGTTCACCTCCGTCATGAGGAAGGAGGGAAGGAGCTGGAGGGCAGGGGGAGACTTAAGCAATCGATTGCTAACGTTTCTGAGAGCTCTCCTCTGTAACAAACGCAGGGAGCACAATGCAGAGAGGGAGACAGTCTCATAAACCCATGATGCATTTCGGCTGCCAAATGGCAAACCATGCAGGAGGGAAGTGAGAGGGAGAGGAAGCAGCGGCAGCAGAGTGTCAGAAGTCACAGCTGATACGACGGGACCCCCGAGATAATCGGCGTGTGTGTGTGCGCAGATGCTGGTCATGGCTGTGTGCGAGCAGGTCATATGCACTGGAGAAAAAAGGAGAGTGAATACTGGACTAATCAGGTGGACACAAACACACCACCAAACACAGTGTTTGTAACTGGCCCTGCAGAACAACAGGCTTTTTCTAACCTGACGCCCCAAACAACAAGACGCTTTCATTCATCGGTTCTTCCAAAACCGCTGGACGTGAAAAAAACAAGAATAAATAAGCATTTTCTGCTTTTTGTCCTCAAAAAATAAAAACCAGCCACTTGGTTATGGTCATGGAAAAGAAACCAGTGCTGACAGTCGACATGACTGAGTCTGACCAGACATCCGGTGCGTGACGGTTTAAGATGCTCGGTGCTCAGGAAGCATTCTGGTCAGTACCCGGGACATTCTGAGGCCCGATACCCAGCCCTTACTGAGCTCCACCGAAACCAGAACCAGGACCAGGACTTTATTTTTCACTTCCCCCGTTTTAAACCTGACTAAATGTCAGTGCAGAGCCTCCCCGTTGCTCATCGGTGCCAGTTTGTTGTGGCGGCTGATTCTGTTTGATTCCTAAAGTTATGATCCTTCCTATTTTGACCCCGGTCGCTTTGGCGACGCCTGCGGCCACCGGTGATGACCGAGCACGTGTTTGTCTGAGGCCGGTTTCAAAGTCCCTTTAAAAATCAAACGTGCATCAACCAGAACAGAAAACAGCCCCCGACCGGCTACTGGTCAGAAAGGCAGAAGCAGAAGCAGAAGAAGAAGCAGAAGAAGAAGCAGAAGAAGCAGAAGAAGAAGCAGAAGAAGCAGAAGAAGAAGAAGCAGAAGAAGCAGAAGAAGAAGAAGAAGAAGAAGAAGAAGCCGTGCGTCCATTCACAGTGGAGCCGAACGAGCCGTGGACTGACAGGGGGGGGGCTTGAAATAACGAACGCTTGGAGAGTTTTCTCTCTCTGCTTCGTATGAAAAGCCTTCCAGAAAAGACCAGGGGACATAATCAATGTCCCTCTCCACGGACGGGGAGGGGGGTCCCGAGGCGGGCACCGTGTGCAACCCTCCCTCCTCGTCTCTTCACGAGGCACCTGCAGGTAGAGGTGAGCTTCGTCGACGGCAGCTTCACATTACGGAAGCAGGACGATTTGAATAAAGCGGAATGTTTCCGTTAAGGGGAGAAGGTCCGAGCGACAGGGGGGCGAGTGTGTGACACAAACGCGCTGGTGTCCGGTTGTGAAAACGTCCCAGACGCTGGACGTACCGTCCGAGCTGTCTGAGTACAGGGGATTCTACGTCCTGTCCTGTCCTGTCCTGTCCTCCCACCAGTCTCTCTCTGATTTGTGAGGACTCCACTCAGGTGCTCATTTGGGAAGTGACACTGCATCCAATGTCCCGTGACTGGTGGCAAAACAGCCCGGATTTATCTGGTCTCAGTCCGGATAGTTGCCTGAGTACATCCACAACAACTGGCATCGTGACCTTTGGGTTTGGCAACGTTCGAGCATCGGAAATGGAATATTCCTCGCTCTGGTTCATTCATGAACGATGCACTTAAACACAAGGAAAACAGTGAATTACTCCAGTGATCTGCTGCTCCCACAAGAATGTGCATTTCAAATAGGTGTGTGTAGGTGTGTGTGTGTGTGTGTGTGTGTGTGTGTGTGTGCGCTCTGAGGGGGGGTTTCTAAGCACGGCTCAGTGGATAAGAATGTAGTTCAATTAGACCTTATCCGACCCAGGTCACATGGACTTGGATTTACACGAACGCTCACATAATCCAGCGACACAAACGCAGACTCTCTGTCCAGCCTGAGAATTCAACACAAACTTGCTTCTCTATGTGCCACAGGGGCAGAAAGTGAAAATCTCCCTCACCCGTGTCCGCAGCTCTGAAGGCTCCGACTTCCACCGCTGCTCTGAGCCGCCAATCACTTCGAGTCCTGATCCGGGGGCGTTGAAAACCATTCAAAAATCCGTCCGGAACCGGGGGGGAAACATCTGCAGGAGGAGGTGGCAACGTCCTTAATCCAGACTCCGGAATCGGTCTGTGTGTGTGTGTGTGTGTGGAGACACGCTCACGGTGGCAGCTGTACACACCGCCACCAATGTGTCTTCGTACGCTCATGCACACACAACCACACAAGCGGAGAGGACCGAGCTCGGAGAGCCAGGTGGTGGAACAGAGACGCCGGGTGAGGCTGCGAGGCTCCGGGGGAAGCGCGGCGCACCGCGCCTGGGTCGATTCTCAACGGTCCTGTCTCCGTCGGTCTCGGCCGGTCCGCGCTCGCTGCGAGGTGAACGAACACTCTGCGCCGTCTGCTCAGCTCCTCCTGAAAAATGAGGCAGTCTGCAGCGGCGCCACCCCCCATCAAGACAGGACCCGCCCTCCCGCAAAGGCTCGGCCAATGGCAGCGGCTGCCCGAGGTTACTGCTTGCCCCCCCTCGCTCTCTCGCTCTCTCTCTCTCTCTCTCACACACACACACACACACACACCTGTCAATTCAATTCAATTCAAAGGAGCTTTATTGGCGCGGGAAACAGACGCGTGTGAACAAACAAGTGCGAGCTAGAACATAAACAGGAGACGTGTGATTTCGTTGTTAGATACGTCAACAAATGTTACAGGTAAGTGAAAAAAACCAAAGAAACTGTGAGGCCCACTGAGTCCGCCAAGGATTTCCTTAGTTCTGGATCAGTCACAGTGGTCGCTGGCATCTGCCCCTGGGTATTCTGTGTTTAGGGCCAAATAGCCCCCAGTTTGCTCTGGTTCTTGGTTGATTCTCTCCAATGTGTCGAATGCCATGTCTTATCATTTGGTCTGGTCCAGTGGGGTTTCTGTCCGGGGGCTCCGCTTGTGTTTGTGAGCAGAGTCCCAGAACCGGCTGGCTGTGGGGGATTCTCTCCGGGGTCTCTGTCCCCGTTCGCGCCCGGCACTGACACGCGTCTCGGGCGATCCGCTCACAGGTGGTCAGCTCTAAGTACGGGTGTGAATGCGCCCGAGATGCCTTGAGATCCGGTCGCTCCGTCCGCATTCGGAGGCGGTCCGGGACGCATGTGAACACGAACGTGTCCCGGGCCCCGCCGAAGGACCAGCTACTCAACTCACGTCCTCTGCGTCGGCGCATGTACGCACTCGTTCGCAAAGTAATAGAAGTCGTGCAAATGGCGTAAACTGGCTTTGTTTCGAAAAGCCCACAGAGACACATCGACTTGGTTTGTCCGCAACAGGACCAGGAGCAGACCCCGTCCGTATCGTTTTGATTTCTTCTTCTCTTCATTTCCGGGAAGTGCATCGCTGCCTCCCGCTGGTTAAAAACAACAACGCATTTGGTCTTCGGTCTTTGCAAATGGAAACTATGTTTATCTGCCCATAGGGCGGGGAGGTGAGCGCCGATCACCAGGGGTCACTGGGGTCGCATGCGGAGACACAGGTGTGGGTGGGCGCTTTGTTATGGAGCCTGTCGGGGTCACTTTCTTTCCAGTTTGTAGATTTAGTGGGTGTCGTCCGTCTCACTCCGTCTCTCCAGCCTCTTTTAAACAGAGGTCCCTTCACATCGCCCTTCAGAAGCCCCCTCATTATCACGGCTCCGCTTGTTTACACTGAAGCAGACAAAGCCGGCACAATGTGTTTGATTTGGGACGGCGTGCCGGCTCTCCCTTTTACACAGACGCCGATCCGGCTCTTTCACTACCTCCGCTGCCGGTAACCCCCCCCCCACACACACTCACACACACCCCTCGCTCTCTCCGAGACAATTTGGCGGTGCAAAGACTCAGCCTCTCACCAGGAGCCAATCAGGGATATTCAACCTCCAATTCAAGCGGACACACACTCAGTCAGGCTCAGTGAGCCGGAGAAAACACTTCTGTCCACGTTTGCCTCGACTTCATTCAAGAGATTTCAGGGAATTCGAAGACTCAGTCGGCACCTGTAGCCCAGTTCAGCAAAGAACAATCTGACCGAATGAAGCGAACAGTGGTGTAGGCACAAGTTTCCTCGTCGCGTCAGTTAAAAAGTGTGGCCCAGGTGACATCATGTGACAGCGACGCTGACATTTGAATGGACGTATGAAAAGAAATGTGCAGAGGTGGAAGGAGAGATTTTTTTAATAGAAACAAAAGACAGCAGCCGCGTCAGCAGTTTTGCCATTTCTTGTTATCTGCCTTTGTTTTCCCGGTAATGATGTAACCGTGTTCAAGCAATGAGCAGGTAGAGTTAGGTTTCCTTTCTTGTCTTTGTTCTCTCTTGTTCTCAGCAGCTCGCTGCGCTTCCCCGGCTGGTGTTTAGTCTACTTCCAGCTGGCTACTCAACTGTGACAACCATTGCTTGTTTTACAGTCTGAATGAACGCCCAACACAAGTCGGGACGGGTTTGCGTCTGACAGTCCACAAAGAGTCCCACCCAAGCGACGTTTTGGGGTCCAGAAACCAAAACCGGAACCCGGGTACTGTAGCCAAAAAGCAGGAACAGTTCATTAATTCATAAAAAGTTTCCTGGGTTCCTGGAAAAGCTCCTGCAGTCAAGAGGGCCCATAATGAAATGAAAGCTATAGTAGATTCTCATGCTGACGGTGTGAAACTATGACTCTTTAATTGCAGACATCTATGTTGAAACGTCACCATTTTTATATCATTATTATTGTTGGTATGTGCGGTTTTGGATTTAACTACTTTAAAAAGGTTTTCAGTGCGAACATACTACAGACCAACAACCCTGTTAGAGCTGGTAAGCAGCTCTCGGTACACGTATAGTTTGAACCTTGTGACTGAAATACCCTTTGAATTATCTCCGATTGCATATTGACCCAGTGCAGTCAATTATTTACCTTCTATCATCACATTTGATTTTACTCAAACAACCATAAAGAAAAAGGCGATGTTTGCAATCCCTCAGGGTTTTTCCGCTTTTGGACCGAAGTAAAGATTTGGGAAGAGAATCGTTCTTTTTTTCTGAGGGTAATATAGTGAAAACATTAGGTGAACCAGAAACAGTAAGGGAGCCAGAGGTAGTCAAATTATTAGATTTTTTCCCCCTGTCTGTAGACACAAGGCCAAGAGTTTGCTGAGACAAACAGAAAACCAACAGAAACATGAGATTGTAGACTTACAGTCCAAAGTCCGAGGAAACTGCAGGGCCTGATTCTGCCCCAGCAGCTGCAATCCAAACACAGACGCCGCAGTTTAGCAGTCGGGTCTAGTTAAATCTTCTCTTTATGAAGCACAGGAAGCAGTTGAACTCTGCTTTAAGATCTTTTTATGCTCAGTTTAAGAGCAACGTGGGAGCACTTTCAGTTCAGATTCATCCTGTTGCCTTCGAGCAGAAAGGGGGGAAGAGAAAAAGCAGTTTTTTGCTGTGGTCAGTCTGGACCTTTGGGGACAGGACAGTTCCCGAGAACGTAGACGGTCAATTTTCCAAACCCACGAGAGAGAAGAGATTAACGAGATGGGACCCAGAATGGCCTCGGAGATTCAACTGTGCAAACTGTGCAATGATGACAGAACCACTGAGTGTGACGCTTTGTTTTTGATCACATTCAGGATACGGTGGTTAAGGTTCGACCTGACACGCCGCGCTACTGCGTCCTAACATCTCATCTCCTTTAAAACAGCAGCGACCGTGACTTCGGGTCTTTCTCCATCTGGCTCTTATTCCTACTTAGGTGGAATGCACTTACTGTTTGCTCTTACCATAGTACACCACAAACACAATGGTATTTAATACGACTGATAGATGAACGAATAAAAGGCTTATGGTCTGGTAACGTGACCGACCCTCACAGAACCATCTCAGCGTTAAACCTTTTCATGAAAATACCACAGGATCAGGGCCATTTCTGTTGCTGTAGAAACAAACGTGACTGCTGGTTCCCAGTCCCGTCGTCCGAACAGGCAGGTGGGCTCACCTGGGATATCGTCCGTGTTTCTCATCCCTCCACATGCATGTGGATAAGTGGAAGAGCCGACCTCAAAGAAGTAGCTCCACCTAATCGAACGTTTCGCGTCAACTCTCGGCATCCGTTCAGAAGCGCTCGCCACAGACACTCCGGCGTGAAGGACCGCACGCACGCCCGGAAATGACCGGTCAGGAGTCTGTCGTCAGAATCCAGCGTGCGACGCAGAAAACACGGGCAGGGCTAATAAGTCAACCACTGACCCCGGGAATCTGCTTACAGTTCACAGGTCACTGCTGTGGACCTGCGCCACGTCGGCAGCTGTCCTATACACGTATGTGCAGTGAGTACACGCATGTTTGTTCCGTGTTGCTTAACTAGAATTGGTTTAGTTTAATTAGTGATTCATTTCTGTAACGTGTGCTGTACGGTAAAGAGTGAAGAGGGGGCCTTTTGCTCATGCTAACTCAACGAATAAATGAAGAAACAAATAAAAGCTGCTTGAAAGACAAGACTGGGCCATGTTGTAATGCTAGTGTGTCCTGAGTGAGTGAGATGATCCCGAGCTATGTGGGTTTTGTCAAAAAGAAAAAACCGTAAAGGCCGTTGTGATAGGATTTGAACACAGCTATTGTAATACAGTACGCTGAATAAAAACCGTGCATTAGATGGGAGAGGTGACAGATCTTTAGGTGAAACGGCCAATCAGAGAGCTCCGTGTCACCGAATGCCTCCGGTGCTGATTCAACACGCTGACTCAGCTGCAGACGAGGCCGACTGCAGCCGACAGTGCTGTACACGCTGTGATACTGCCGCTGATGGTCGGCCACAGACGGCGAACGATGGCCCGGCAACGGCCCGGCAACGGCCCAGGTGCTGTGTCAGCGACCTGATCTCACCACGGCATCGTACTGGTGTTGGTCAGTGGTCAGCGGCGGAGGGTGGAGGACGGACCGAGCAGATTCCCCCACAGAGAGACGAAGTTTCAGAAAAGCGTCTACTGAAAAACAGAGATCAAAAAGAGAGAGAGAGAGAGAGAGAGAGAGAGAGGTAGACAAAGACAGAGGCAGCGAGAGGGTTCACAAACTAGATTCAGAGGAAAAGAAGGTGAAGCAGCAGAAGAAGCAAAAAACCCGCAGATCATAAATAATTCAGAGACAAGTTGTTTTTATAAAAGCTTGAAAAAAAATCAGACGAGGACACTTTCACTGAGCAGCAGCTCAACTCCGGGACGAGCACTTTCACCACAGACACACTCAGCTTAAAAACAGCTAAACAACGCACACACACACACACACACACACACACACACTCATCACGTTGTGTGTGTCCAGAGTACCTGTGAGACTGCTGCTGTGACAGGCAGCACATATGGGCTATTTGCATACGATGCCTCTTCTGGATCTTCAGCTACACCATGAATTTGTGTGTGTGTGTGTGTGTGTGTGTCTGTGTCTGTGTGTGTGTGTTTGTATGGCCTGTGTGCTAAAGGGTTGTTGGTGTAACAGCTGATAGTTGGGAGAGTGTGTTAGCGTTGAGGTTAGAGGTCAGAGGAGAAGCCTAAAGGACAGCTGGACGACCGTCCTGAGAGGCCCGCTAATGTGCACTAGGTAACACCCACACACACACACACACACACACACACACACACACACACACAGGTTTACAATATAGCCAACCTTCTCTGACCCACCTCCTGCTATCTGCGGTTCTTCTTCTCCATTTAAAACTCTGATGGCGGTTGTTTTGCTTTTCTTTTAGTTTTTCTGAAACTTTAAAGTTTGATTTCAAACATCAGAAAAGCAAAAATCCAGCTGAAAGCCTGATGACAAAGATTCTATCTGCCGCACTGACACCGTGTAGTTTTACCACAACTCTAATCTACAACCTCAGAAGTAGAAGCAGACCTGACCACTGGAACCTGTGTCCCCGGGAAACTCTGGGTACATGATGCTTTTGGGAGCAGAGACTGTTTCGTAATTCTTCCAAAAAGACTCTGAAAGTCTGAGTTGTTTTTTTTTTTTAAATGCAAGAAACACAACTCAAGTTTACGCACTTCGCCTCACAGAGTCTGTGCTCAGTCTTTTTTTTTTCTTCAGGTTTGATTTTCCAACAACTCACAGATTCCGACTCACACTTAAAGGCACCGACAAGTTTTTCCCCGTCAACTCAAACACAACGTTAATGAATTTTGATTGATAATCCTGAACTTTATCGGCAACAGTTTTCTCCGTCAGCTGTTTTTGACAGAAATGATCTGAAATCAACCTGCCGACCCGGAAAGAAACGATGTCGAGAGAAACCGATGCGACGATTTGGAAAATCGTCAGCAGCGATCGGTGAAAGAAACGCGCAAAGTGGGATTTTCCTTTTCTTTCATCTTGACTCATCGTCTACCCTTGGCTGCCTTCGCTCGCAGGACTTGCGAATGATTTGCGAGCGACGATCATCTGTAAAACAAGATGCCGCCACCTTCAACGGTCCGCCAGAGCGAGCAGTGCCCTCAGGAACGCCTCCCTGGATTTTACGTCTTTACCTCACACCTTCACGAGTCTTCTGTACTTCCTGCTGCGGCAGGACACCGAACTCTGCAGTTTACGGTAAAGAGCTCAGGAAACGCTCCCGTCAGCAGAAAGTAGAGAGAAACGAGGGGGTTAAATGCAAAGGGGCTGCTGATTATACACCAGCACACCGCTTTTCCAGAAGAAGTATTATGATTTCCATCCTGTAATGACTGAGCGTCTCATCATTACGAGAAAAAGATTTCATATTAGCAGATGCAAAGCCCTAATCAGAAGGAGGAAGATTAAAAATGTCTTATAATCACAAGATTTTTACCTTGTACCCATCAGATACTTTTCTCTCAATTATAATATACAGGCCTATAATTACGAGATCTTTCTCTCATAATTACCAGATGCTAAATCATAATTACAAAATATGGAAGTCGTAATTATGAAAACTCGATTTCTGAGCAAAATGTGCTCTCGTACACCAAAGTTCTTTAATGTAAGTAGAATAAATAAATCAAGTCAAATACAAAAACCTAATTGTTCTTTTAACAGCTGATTTCCACGCAGATTGTTGCATTATTAAAGTCAAATAAACAAAAACAACAACAAGAAAAAATTACATTTTTTAAACTACAAACCTAAAATAAGGAGTAATGAGCATCTGCAGTAATTCTCTCCAGCGCCTCTGGCTCCCGTCTTTTCATTCTACTACAGCAAATATTCCGCCGAGGTTACATTAATGTTTTCCCTCCTCACACGCAGGATGAATTCTCATCACAACATATTTGTATGTGCAGGGGAGTCAGTGTGGCTGCTGCTGCAGACAGACCTTTAATATTTGATGAGCTACCAGATGGCATAGTAGAGCCTTTAATAACCACCTTTAAAATAGGTAGTCAAGAATACCTCTCTCTCTGTGTGTGTGTGTGTGTCTGCCTCGACGGTGGGGTTGCTGCGATCAAAGAAGCCAACTCCAATGGCAGACGCACGTCAAGAGCCAGACGCACACATCAATAATTTATCAAACGCACACACACAGACGCACACAGTTCGACTGCCAAAAACGGGAGTTATGCTGAGACAGAGACTGACGGGGACATAATAGTCTGTTATCATTTTGAATTTCTGAATTAAAGTTTAGATTATGGGGATTTTCTTCGTTCTTTCGTTTAATTCTATGTAGATGAGAATCTACTTGTTAAATGAGGTGATTCATTTATTTATCTGGAGAGTCTGTTTTTTGCCTTTTGTACCAAAACGTATGATGAAACGTGAGAGGGCAGTGTTTGTTCATTTAAAGCTTGAGGAAGAATTAAAGAAGAATTTTCTATTGTCAGTTTGTTCACAATCAAACTTTGTGAAAAACCTTGTTTTGTTTTGTTTTAATTTTCATTTTTTTTATTTTTTTAAAATTTCATTTTAACCTTTCGGACCTCAGTCTCACTGAGGTAGGAAACCTCTTTTTGTTAGAGAGACCTGGCCGTGACGGAAGCATGAAAAGTTGCAGACAAAACATGAAATCAGACGACAAAACAATAAAACAAGACAAAGAATCGGAGAACATCACTAATAAAGCTAAAATAAACTAAGGACAGAAGCAATTTACAGTAGACTTGAATTTAGCCAGAGATAAAACTATTCCAATGACCGGAGCGGAAAACATAAAGGTCTTATTTTGCGTCCATGTCCCCACCCAAAGATAATTACTGCAAAATGAACTCTGAATAGTTCCCTGTCTGCTAGAAATTACGTTCATGCAGAATACAACTAGTTTAGGTGGCGACATAATCTCTAGGTCGATCATGAGCAGAGGCAACTTTTTTTTCCCAATGAACGAAGCGCTACTTTTATTTACGGCAGCGAAGTCGCCAGGAGGTGGTGGTGGTGGATGGAGGACGTACAAAGATCAGGACTGTCACGCCAGAGACCAGGTTCACATCCAGAGTCCCGTCGGTGGTTTAGGCAACAACAGCTCTTTGGTTAAGGTCGGGGAAAGATGGTGGTTCTGGTTAAATGTAAATAAACACGTGTCCGGTTTGGAGAAACTCAGAACCCAAAAGCACAACAGAGTCAATGATGGCAGGTAAAGAGTCTTTACTGGAATGTTCAAAAACGAACGAATCGCAGTAGAACAGGCAGACGAACAATCGGCAACGGGATTCAGGAAGGAATGCTGGGGAGCTTGGCGATGGGCACGAAGACAACATGACATCTGCTGAGTGGAAACAGGGAGGTATGTACAGTATACGGAGCGGATCATTAGGTAAATGGGAACAGGTGTGTGCAGCGGCTGCAGCCACCAGGAAGGAAACCAATGAAAACTCAGAACCGGCAGGAACACAGATGGAATGTGAGAAAATGACAGGTTGCGTGTGACATGGCTGAGAACTGTTTCTGTTTTAAACCAGACCAGGATCTTTCCCAAACCTGAACCAGGTGCTCTGAGAGTCCGGACCGAACCATAACACTGTTTAATGACGCTGGAGTCGCTACACGTGGATGTTGTGCTGCAGGATCAGATATTTTGGTGGAAAACCAACGAGTGGTCTGTGAACATTTTACTGAGTTAAAAAAAACAAAAACATACCAACGACGAGTTTTCATTGTGCAACAAATCTCAACAGGTTGATAAACAGAGAATCTGACAGAAATGGGGATATAACACAGTCAAACAGTGCAGGTAAGAATCAAAAGGGCGCAGGATGAATATAGAAAAATAAAGGATCACAGCCTGAAGCGGCGAACCCTGAAAAACTACAAAGAGGTTTAATGCACTGGATGCTGTTGTGGTTCACCATCCAGCTTGTGCTGGTCCCAGCACAGACAACGCGACCATGCTGATGTTCAGCAGGTATTATGTTTACCTTGTCCATCACCTTAGTTTTAGTGTGTTAGCACGATAGGATTAGCTATTTAGTACTAAACACCAAGTCCAGCTGAGGCTGACGTAATGTCGTTCATTTTAAAAGGTACTTGGCCATAAACCACCACAGTATTGGACAAATTAAAAATTTGACCTGATGATGTGTCCGTTGGTTTGAGCACCAGGCTAGAAATGACCCAGTCTGTCCAACTGCAGCCTTTTTCAAACTGTCTGTGAAATACAGTGGAAAGAAGACGCCGATATCAAAGGACTCACACAAATCTTAAAGGTTCAGGTTATGAGAAGCCCCAGGTTCTTGCAGTGGAAAAGTCGTAGCGTTATTGTAGCTCACCTCAGCCTCAGGTCACCTACCCGCCAATTCTGCGTTCACATCACATTCAGTTTCCAGTATTTACCGTTTTCAGACTTGTGACAAGTATTCCTGTGAACATCTGAGTGGCAACTACGATCGGTAGGTCTGCCGTTTGCTGAGCGACTCGCCACATTCGTGCCCTTGCTTCTGGCCTACATCGCTGGCACGACGGGCAGCTGTGGCTCAGGAGGTAGAGCGGGTTGGCCGGAGGGTCGGTGGTCCGGTAACCCGGGTCCTCCGGTCTGCACGTTGCAGCGTCACCGGGCGAGACAGTGACCCCCGAACCGCCCCTGCGCTGCCATCATGTGTGTGAAGGCAACGTAGGAATGTTTGTGTGACGGTGGCTTTGAGTGGCTTTTCTAAAACTAGAAAAAACCCCATTCATTTACAACAACAATTGGATGTCTCAGTGTGAGAACGACACAATATCACCGGAACTGCTGAGTTTTCTGACTACGTGAATTCCTGCGGATTCTTACCATGGAAATATCCTTCTCATTGCTCCCTGCCATCTTACATGACATTAGCGTGGAAGAGGAGCCATCTGTTTAGTGGGACAATCGGTGTCACCTGACAGGAGATGCTTGTTCTGGGCAATGGGAGGAAAAAGAGAATTGAGTGTGTCTGACCACAGGCCATTTGCTAATGTGTTTTTTCTGCTTTTTCTTCACTCGTCGGCGAATATTTTTTCGACTAAAGTGTCCTTGTAACTGTATTTTTAACAGAGATGAGCAGCTTGGACAAGTGGTGTCCCGGCCGCCATTTGTTTGGGTTTAATACACAATACATTAGCTGGTCCAAAAGTAAACAAGTGTGTTTTGCAGTTTGTTCGGTGTGTTTGTTAAAAAAAAACAACATTTTTTGCTTGAATCGAAACATTTTCAACTCGTGTCGATGCGTCTTCGCTTTGTGTCGCCCACAGCAAATTCTCACCCTCAAGTATCTTTCCATTTACTTTATACGCAGTCGCTCTGCTTCTGAAAACTCCTGTCGGGATACGTCGGACACTCGCTGCCTGCAGGTGGTATAAGTGTGGCAGTCTGCAGTTTGCTCAATGTGCTGCTTTGCATCTAAAAAATGTGAAGACAGTTCAGGTTAAATGTGGAAACGGGGTATTTTCCAGATCAGGTCGCCGTCAACCGACGTGAAGAGAGCTGTGCAGTGGGAGCTCTCGCTATAACGTCGGTGTCTGCGTAAGTGGGCGACTTCCTCTGACATTAACTCTTATTTTAAGTTTAACATTGTTTCGGCTCTTCCTGATGTGTGTTTGGCATTTTTGGGCTCAGGCTGGATCCATCCAAACAATAAATGCAATGTTCTATTAGTGCCAAAATACTAAAATTAAACAAGCCATTAAAGATAGATGTGGATTATTAAGATTGGTATATTAGCAAAGGCAAATTTGAATTTGAAGCACCTTAAACTGGACAACGTCTGAGAATATCTGAGCAATAAAACAATGAATATCCAATTGGAAACATAAAAGGGGATAAGAGGAAAATTAACCATCTGCCCCTGACAGATGTGTGTTATTTTTCACTGCCAAAAACATCCATCTCATTACACCATTCAGCCCGTTTCCCCAAGTAATAACACAAAACTAATTCAACTTGTTCCTACTGCACTTTGCTTAAGAAGATGTTCAGAGAGGCGTCGACAACTGGAAACAAGATTGAGTAGGCAGATCCACACAAGAATCGAGAAACTAACACTCGAAACGAGTCAAAGACAGGTGAAGTCTCCCCCCATTGACAGACTCATTGGACTTATTTTGTAGAAAATCAGAATTTAAGACTCGAATCAGCCTGAGCCAACAGGAAACACGAGTAAAAACTTTCCTAATGCTGTAAAAGCCAACGAGTCGACACGAAACCGAACGTGAGGATGCCCTCTCACTCCAACAAGATTCATGAGCAGCAGGTAGATGAGTGACATGAGGAAAGTAGGACCCAAAAAAATGAATGAACTGAAAGAACGGTGTGTGCGCATACGATACAATTAAGTGTGTGTGTGTGTGTGTGCGTGTTGCAGTGTTTTGTACACGAGCGAGTCTGCTGGGACAGCGAAGAGATTGTAGCTCCAGCTGCCTCCGGCATCAAGAACAACACATAATCCTCCCCTTCGTGATTGGATGATTGCATATCAACAAATCCCAGAGTCTCCAGGCGGCGCGGATATGAAGGCAGCAGAAAGATGAGGAACGCTTTCGGAGCGACCAACGGCGCAGATGCGGAAATCAGCGCTCCTCGCTACTGGCAGCCACAAAGTTTGCCAAATGAGCACAAAATACAAATTTTGTGTTCTGTGAGTAAAGAGCGAGAGGAACCTGCTCCCCGACATGGAGGAGACTCGTGCAGTTTGACGCTGAAACACAAGGTCAGCGGGTTCAGACATTTACCTTGTAATAATTTTGACGATGGGTTCTAAAGTTTATATTTTCTCAAAACACACAGAGTTTAGTAGATTGTCTTCCTGCTTCGATAGGTACACTGCTAACACAGACCTCCAAACACTAAATGGCCTCTACCCACTGAAGAAAGAGCTGAAATAAATGATTTTGAACATGCTTTTATTGAACAAATTGCACATGGATACTCGAGCAATTAAAGAGAGCATTAATTAAAATAGGACATTATAACTAGTGGAAATTTGCTCCTTTTAAAATAATTTCTTCTAATCTCAACAGAAACATCTCTTGAAATAAAAAAAAAATATCTGGGAGAAAACATCTTAAATAATTCAATAAATATAAATGAAACATGGCAATTTAAAATTACTGCAATGTCATTACAGTTATCCCATTACATGTCACGGGAGGTCCTGGACTCCACACAACAAGGTCTCATAGTATGAGTGGAAAAACTGAAATAGAGTAAGGCCACTAAATCAGGAGAACTATATCTACCCCTCAGGGTGAGTTGCTACCTTAGTTATTCCCCAAGGGCAAGTTCTTGGCCAAGAAAACAGCATGTTAACTTTGCTAGGTTTCAATCCTGCACGTCGACATGTTACCACATTCCCTGATGTGCTGAACTAGTGGCAGGTGTACAAAGACACCTCTGAGCTGGTTCGCTCAGCTTTGGGTAGGCAACCTGGTGGTGTTTCCACCAGGCCAAAGGGTCTGCCTCACTGTCAAGGGTGGGGGGGCGGCGGGTAGCTGCGAAGTTCAGTTTGCTCCAGCTGCATGGAAGACGCGGTGGAGCCGGGGCCCGGGTTTGATTTGAGTAAACTGCCCGATCATCGCTTTCACTGGGTGGATCCATGCTTCGGGCCTCGGTGTGGTCAGTGGGTCTTCCCTCCTAAAACAGAGATACAATTAAGAGTACATAGAAAAACACCCATGTTCCATTCACATTCAGATAATGCATCATCTGATTACAGTATGTGACATCAGTATGTGCTCATGTCATTGAAACCAATGACCTAATTACCTTCTGTGCTGTTTCTTTCCTCTCTGACACCTGAGTCTTGAGGTGTTCCACTTTTTCGCAGCTGATGTAGCTGACCTTTAACCTGGGGTCCACGGAGGATGCAGTTTCATTAGTTCTTGTGTTGCTGGGTCATCACACTTTGTATTTATGTAAACCAGTGTTTTCACCTTGAGGCTCCTGGTTAAATTAGTGTCATCTTCCTTTTCTGCCAGGACAGATGTCTACAGGAGATGAAGGACTGGTTTCGCATGTGAAACACTCACCTAACCTTCCCTGGAAAGAGCATCAGTAAGGTCTTGCAAAGGTTGTGAAGCCATGTTTACAGACTCGAGTACATCCAGGTCCAGGGGGGAACTAGATGCTGTGTTTTTTGGCCTCCCAAAAGGACGTCAGACACGGCTTGCCGCTGCTCCAACACCCTCTCCATCATCTTTTGCCTCTGCCCCCACCTGTTTGGGCATTCTGTGATGAGTCAGTGCTCCACCGACTTTCTGCAAAGCGCAGCAGCACGGACAAATCGGCTGTCACCTTTCACAGCACTTTCTGGAAAGAAGACATAAAATCACTTGAAAAAATATCATAAGCTACCATCAATCATTGAAGCCTAACTGCAAAATATAACAATTTTGTAATAATTACAAAGTAACATTACAGTACATGAATAAAAACTACATACTAGTTAACAGTAATTACAGAGTAATGATTCAGGGACTGGAGACTGGCTACCATTTAGTGACATTTAGTTGCGGTTCAACTTTTAGGCATGAGCACAAAATCAATGCGTTTCATGCAAAAAAACAGACACTGAGGTTCTCAATGTATGAGGCGGGCCTCCCCTGAAACTCTGGCGCCCCCAGGGGAGGCACAGATATAATGGAAAAATATTAGCTGGATGTCAAACTCCAAGTGTTTCCCAAACTGTGTGTCATCAGTTCAGTTTAATTTATTCGTTTATTTTACAGGGACGGTGCATGTTTTAAAATGTGTCAGAACTGGTCAAAAAGGATTGTTTCGGAGCAGACCATGAAAACAACCTTCATCATTTTTACATGTGTATTTGCTCTTTTTTGTCCACATCAACAATATTCGGACAGTGGCCTAAACGCCGTCACGTGCTTTCCCCCACTTGGGCAAGGTCCGACTCGGGTACAATAAAGCCAGTGAGAATTTTGACTACATCATGCAACAGAAACATTGGGTAATAAAATGGACATACTCGAATCACCTCGATGAATAATGCAGTGTGTTCGGGTTACAAAATAAGATTGCAAGAGATTTTTAAATGTATTTATTTACACTCACCGATGGCAAGATGCAGCCTGCGGCCAAAAGACCGAAGCCTGACTCAGTGGTTGAGTTCGGTGGATCATCACAATGTTTGACCCGTTGTCGGTTGTGATGCAAACTAGCTGCTCCTCCCGCAAATACCAGGTGGCCAAAGCCTCACGTGGTCCACATGTGATGTTTTTTATCCGGTGTTTTCTCCGGGGAAGTAAGCTGTCAGATAATGTACGGTGACACTGATGTGGGGCTTTGTCATTCAACTGGACCGAGGATCCGTGGTACAGGTGTAGTGTTCAACTGGACCCAGGTCCGGTTCCACTGTTTTCCTGCTTGTGTAGTCCATATTTAGAATGGCGACATGGGAAATATGATTCCTTGATGGATTCTGGTATCCTCGGTCCAATTTGTTTATCCGACCAGAGCTGTGATGCTCTGTGTGTCCTGACAGCTTTCCGTCACAGCCAGCATTAAGGTTTTCAGCAATTTGTGCTGCAGTAGCTCTTCTGAGGGACTGGACCACACAGGCCAGCCTTCGCTCCCCCCGCATATCAATGAGCCTTGGGCACCCATGATCCTGTTGCTGGCTCACCGCTTGTCCTTCCTTGGACCACTTTTGGTAGGTACTAACCACTGCGTCCCGGGAACGCCCCTCAAGACCTGTCTGTTTGGCGTTGTTCTGACCCAGTCGTCCAACCGTCACAATTTGGGCCTCGTCAAAGTCGCTCGGATCCTTTCGCTCGCACATTTTTCCTGCTTCCAACACATCATCTTCAAGAACTGACTGTTCACCCGCTGCCTAATGTATCCCAGATCTTGACAGGTCCCATTGTAAGGAGATAATGTTATTCACTTCACCTGTCAGTGGTTTTAACGTTGTGGCTGATCGCTGTAGATGAACGTGCTCTCTGTAGAGGGAGATTCAGAGAGGTGAAGGCTGGTATGGTGGTCTGGTAGAGGAGGAGGTAAACTTCAGACATGGGGTCAGAAAAGGCCCCATGTGGCATCTTCAATCTCGGCTGATTCTCTTCTGTAAGTGAAAGAAAAGGAAGATAGAACACACACACACAATTTCAAGATTGCATAATATAGCATGTATTTGAATGCTTGTCTTACCTGGTAATTTAAAGTAGCTGGCAAGTGGCTGGTATAATCTGAGAACACAGGTTACACACGGGTTCCGAGGCTCGAACACAGAGTAGAGTCATGCTGTAGGATTTCCGTGTGTTCCGACTCAAAGAGCTGACAAAAGTCTCTGTAAAGAAGATGAAGTCCATAATTGTGTAAGAGTCATGTTACACCAGTCAACTGCTTAAAATTTCATTTTATATCATGTGTTTAGAACTGGTTGGGAAGTTCATACCCGCCAGAAAGCCCTTGCGCTTCAAACCAAAAGTCCAAGTGAACCGCGACATCCTCTAGATCAAAATTTGACAGCTTTATCAAATTCATCCTCTGTACATCACGCAAGTGTTAAACTTATATTCGACCTACACTTACCTCAGCAAAGGCAAGACCTGCTTGCTTTGCCGTGTTGCGTAAAAACCACGACAGGAGCAACCATGAGCAAATACACTGCTGTTTTTCTGTAGAATTCGTGATGCAATTCAATCGTGTTGTCCGATGTTCACGGCTGCATTGTCTACAGAGAGGCCAGCACAGTTGCAGCACGGACTGTTACTGTCTCGTAAGGTGGCACCAGTCTTTTGGAAGATGGGCTCTGCTCTGCCAGATCCGGTTCCAGTTGTGGTGCACACACCAAGGAACCGATGGGCCGCCTAGTTCACATCAGACACACGCACCGTAAAGGGGTCCATCTCTTTCTCTTCCTGCACCGAGAAAAGAATTAGCCCATTATCTTAAGGGAGAATCAAACAAATATGGTAAAGTCAGCTCACAAACGTCAAAAATGGCTAAAAAAACCCCAAAGAAAACAAGAAAAAGAATGTTTTTCAATGGATACCAGGAAGAAAAGGCATTTCCTTCCTACCTGTCTCATTTGATCCATTAGTAATGAGGGTGTGTGGACTCTCTCTCTCATCAGCATTACCGGCGCGTTTTTGAAATGTGGGGCCACTGCTTTATTTATACCACAGGAGATTTTGGTCCTTGCACATTTGTACTCCCGTGCAGCGGCTGAATCTTTGAAGCACTCTTTCATGATCGGCCCCAGATGATCTGTGACAGCCAGTGGTATATTCTGGTTTATCAGCATCAAAGCCATTTTTAAGTCTGCCCTCCTTGTCTACAGGAAACAGTCGCGCTGATGTTAGAGTCTGAACGATTTGAATCTACACAATAAATTCACAACAAACCACGGACGTCATGTGGTGTTAGTACATCATCCACATCATCGTCTGCTGAATCTCTGTTTCTCCGGGTCTGAGATGATTTCAATGAATGTTACAAGACGGTGTTACAGATAAAACATCTGTGTTTATTTGCCCATGCGTCTTTTTAAGTTGATAAGAGACAAAGAGGAGAAGAGCTTGAGGGAGCAAAAATCGAGGAGGGAGAACGCTCCGGCTCGCAGCTACAGAAACCAGGCTGCTTTATCAATGGAACAGTTTTCTACACTGGTGACAGTTAGCCAATATTCTCATTTTATTCCATTTACAGAGGCACTTCTTCCCTCCTGCTTCTGTATTGGCTCTGTGCTCCATAGAAAAGTCAGCGGGTTGAGTGTGTGTGCATACTGTATATGTGTGTGTGTGTGTGTGTGTGTGATAAGGCTTAAGTGTATGCATTGTGGCTTTCAGCAGTGGCACAGTGATATTTCCTGAGCTGGCGCAGCAGCAGAGGTGAATGGTTACTCGGGTGTGACTTGCCAAAGTGTAGCAGTAATAAAGACCTGGGAGGATGGCTCGAGTCTGCCCCGACCTCCATTACTGTGTGATTGTAAGGCCCCGGGGAGCCGCTCCGGCAGCATTATCCCTGGATGTAAAACGGGAAGGTCAACCAGCAATGAAACTCTAACAAAGATGTAACGAACTTCATGCTTTTTTTTCCTCCGGTAAAACCAGAAGCGGGACCGAAAAAGCAGGAGGGCCGACACCAGCGGTACCGCGACTCCACAAGTACACGACGTAGAGCTGCAACCAATGATTTCTTTATGGAACAAGCTTTTAATTATTCCAATTAATCAATTGTTCAACCTATAAAAATGTGAAAAAAAAAATCAGTGGCGATAATTCTGAGAGATGTCGCCAGGTCATGTATTTCATCCAACAAAACGGGGGAAATCAGCAGATCCTCACAGCTGAGGGGCTGAAACCATTTTGCATTGTTACTTGATGAATTGATGATGATGAATTTATTGATGGTCCAGACAAAATTTTACGTCAGTTCGCTAATCTATTTATGGACTCATCCTCTCAGCTTTGATGATCACAACTGAACAAGTAGCAGTCTCGCTTGAAATCAGCAGGAGCAGTTACAGACAAAATTCTAAGAATATCTCCTCTACTGTTGCACCGATCTGCCTGACTCGTAGCTGCGTGGATCTTTTCTCAGGCACGTTTCCCTTTTGATCATGTGGGCGGTTCGGTCGCTCCGCCACTTTGGTCCAGACTGAAATATCTCTACAACCGTTGGCGGGATTGTGATGAAATCCGTTTCAGGCGTTCATGTTCCCCTCAGGATGAACTTGATTAACTTTGCCGATCCCACGACTTTTCATCCGGCGCCATCATCAGATCAACATTTTAATTTGTCCAATACTTTGGTTTACGATCAAACACCTGCAGAACTAAAGACGATGACGTTAGAGACTGAGCTTTGTAGAATGGACTTCTGTCATGGCAATGTCCACTGAAACATTTGGGGCCTGTAGTATTCAAAACTAACCTGAGGGAAAAATGGGATTGATCAGGGAGTGAACTTGATGGCTATGATACAGCCTGGCGCTTCTTTGTCGAGCAACAGTGATAATATTGTTGAAATTAAACTTTCAGATGTGAATCTACGTAACTAAAAATAAACCTCTACTCCACTCTGTTTGGACGTTTGTATCGCAGCAACAACAGACTTCTCTTCTCCCTGGTCAGTCTGCTTCTTGTTGTCTTGTCATTGTCCCTCCCACCACCACCTGTTCCTCCTTCGCCCCCGCATTTCCTCTTCTGGTGAGTTTTATTTCTCTTATTTTAGTTTGGAATATTTTTTATTGGTAGCAGATTAAACTGGCAGAGCTGTAATGAGATGCCATTTCACTGCAGCAGTAGGAGTCGCCATCTGCCTCCATCTGCTCCATCATTCCATAGCACCTATACACACACACACACACACACACACAATGGCTCGGACACACAACAAACACCGTGTGCACACAAAGACACACACACACACGCCCACACTATACATCAGACACAGCAGGCAGTAAATCAAAACACACAGCGCCGTGTCCAGCAGGTAGAGAGAGGCCTTTCTAATCCGGTCCGCAGGTGGTTCCACCGACCACACGCCACCATGACAGCAGAGCGAGACGATGGAGAGAGGGAGAGGGAGACAAGACAACACAACAAAGTGTCCATTACCCGCCTCCGGCTGCTTCTCTCCGTCCTCTCATCTCTGTGTTTTCCTGCGGCCGCCTTCATTTAACCCGTGTTCCGTGTCCCTCCTCAGTCTCCACGTCTTATGTTGAAGGAGGTTATATCCTCGACGAGGACGAGGCAGCCACTAAGCTTTCTGATCATTTCACTTCTTTCTGGTGTGAAGTCATATCAGTAAAAAGCCACTTGATGTTACTCAAGCCGCTTCGCCTGAGTCACAGACAAAAAGAAAGAAAGAAAAAAAAGCAAACTCTACCAACAGCCAGGGCTGTAGCCGGGAGTCAGTACACAGTGTTCTTTCACCGTTTTGACTGTAAAAAATGACCAACCACTTGTCTTACGGCCATTTGATCATTTCCAGACACATTCCTTAAAAAGCGACTGAAGCGGAGGTTTTAACGATGGGTTTGTGGCCTGTCTTCAGTATCCAAACAGACAAACTGCATTTGTACCAATTAACTAACGCGCCACACAGAAGATCTGCACAGATAAAACGAAGGGGCAGAAAAAGAACCAAGTACATTTACTCTAGCACTGTACCTCAGTGCAGTTTTGAGGTACTTGTACTTTATGTGACTTCTTCTGTTTGATGCCACTGTATACTTCCACTCCACTACATATTTATAATGCAGTGGAGTAATTGATTAAAATTGATTTAAACACACAATCGTGTTGTAAAATATGATACATTTTCCAGATGAAGCTGCGTCTACAGTATTTTGGACTTTTGCAGGAGCGGCAGCAGGATGCAACTGCACCACCGCGGCTACCGGCTCCATCCAACCCACAGGTCGGAACGAAATTCCCTCTTCCTGGTTTCACGGCTGGCCACATATAAGTTTCCGGTCACAACACAACGCTGGCAATAAATCCACGCTAGATGTCTTCACGGGGGGATGGACCCGTGGAAAACCTCCTCGAACCCAATGTGCATGAATTAATTTTCGAAAAAAAGAGAGACCCGATCCCAGGGGGACCCGAGAAGAGTCAGACACGACCCAAATAGACCCGGGGATAATTAGACCTGATCCAAAATGCAGTTCCAAACAGACCCAGACAGAGGAGAGAACACAAACATCAGCAGCAGCAGCAGGATGATGGTCTATCCGTTAATTTGATCAATGAACAAGCAGCTGCAGTGGAAACGAGCAGCTATGTAGTAATGATAATCATATCCTAACTATGAATGTAAAGTCATAGGAAGTAAACTAATTCATTTATATGCTTCAAAGATAAATTTATACAAATAACATTTATAATTTCCAACTCCTGCACCAACAATAAAACCTTTTGTAGCCAACTGGGTGATAGATCGACAGAAGACGATGTTCAAACTTCATCTGTGAATCAAATTCCAAAAACGTCTTTAATTGCAGGAACTCTTGTGGGCGGCAAAATTTCCAAAAAATGAGCTCGTTTTCAGTTCCCTCGTCAGGACAAAGCTCCAGTGAGCTGGGAAGTTCACGGTTCTCCTTCCACTCCTCCCCTCAAAAGGCAGTCTTCTCCTGCAGCGACTGCTCCGTACCACGAGATCAGAGCTGATACCGCGTACGCTCGGGTCCATATCGATCCACTCAGGTATTAGACATATTGACACACAGACCCGCGACCCGCTGCAGTTAAACGAGACCTGAGCCGAGCAGAATTTGGACCCGACCCGACTCGTTACCCAGGCTGCGTCTCAGTTCCTCAGAACCGGATGGACCCATTTAGACCTCTAATCGGACACAGAACTAGGACTGTGGATTTCATCCTCAATGTTTAATGCTGCATAGAGACTCTATTCTTAAAGGCTATTATTTCCTTTAATATGATTTACAGTGAATGGACTAAGATCATCTTAGCCTTAGGAAGGTTTTGGGAAATGAGCCAAAAGTTTGAACAACTTCAACGGCCAAAGGGTTCCGTCGGGTGCTAAAACAAAATCAGGAAGCGTATCTTTAAATTAGTAAAGACTTTTACTGTTTTGCCGGGGTTTTTTTTTTCCTTCTTGTGGACCTGGAGAGATGAAAATGGTTTTGGCAGGTTTCTGTGCTCGCCGCTGTGGATGAGCAGCCTCTGTCCTCCCGAGGGAGAAGCTAATTGAAACTCAGCCCCCTTCACCAAAAGTGCTGTCAGTCAGCCCTGACCACTCGGCCGGGACACAATAATAAAGGCACTTCTGCCAGGACAAACTCTGCCGCTTTCTGTCTTTTACCCCGTTATCAGAATAAGAGCAAGGTGTAGTTCAAACTAAACAGCACCATCGGTGCCTTTAGCTCCAATCGACGACACGCCTCCGGCACCCGGTGTTTTGATATTTCTCCGATTCCACTGCGAGAAGCTGAATTCAATAGTGGTATTTATTTTCAAGGTTTCTTTATACTGTGCATCAAATGTGTCCTGCAAACTGCAAGTCTCACTACCAGGATGTGTATGCACACTGACTGGAGGAGTCTGAAGAAGAGGAAGAAGAAGACAATTGGAAAAGACCGGTAGTTCTCAATCCGGATTCCCAAGCTCCACATGGTTCTCACTCCAGCCTTTAATCAGGGGCTGACTTAGAGCTGGAATGCCAGGTGAAGGCAATAAACCGCCGGGTAGGATGGAAGACCAAAAAGGCGGCAGGATCCAGAATCAAAACAAAAACTCCTAAACTGAATCCCAGTCCGCCTGGAAGCCTCGGACTTCTCCAGCAGAAAACAGTAACAAGTTGCATATTTTCAGTCTGCTCAAACACAACAACACCTGTCGCTGAGAAACACAAACACTGTGCTGTTGCAGTTTTGTCATCCACATGCACTCTGAATACATTTCTTTGAGATATTTTGACACCTAAACAAACCAGAGCCCACACAGCTTTCAGCATTTGTTGTTTGTGCTCATTTGCGCTGAAGATACAGTCAGAGAGGAACCCAGAATTAGTTGTGAGCCATGAGAGAGGAGTCCCTTGTTAAACTCAGTTTTCTTTGGCTATTGAAAAGCCGTATTGGGATTTGTGACTTTGACGAAGACTGGCTGTGATAAAATCAAACATGTGTCATTTGAGGAAGAGTCGAGTTTGCATTAACAGAAAACAGCAGCAACACACAAAATGAAAGCAGACCAGAGAACACCGAGGTTTCTTGCGTTTGAGGTCGTCACATAACGACTGCATTGCAGTTTGTTTTGTGGAATCAATTAACACTTGTTGCAAACACCCCGCGCATCAAACAGACAGAAGAAGCCAATATACAGTCCCGGACGTCCAGAGAGCGAGTGCACAATGAAGCACATCGAGAAACAGAAAAACACAAGGTAGGGGTGTCAGGTATGCATCAAAGCCGCCTCTCTATAAAAGATCTGTGGAGGAGTCAGGAAACAACAAAGGTGCTGAACCTCGAGGCAGCTTTGGCTTGTGTCCCAGCGGGATTTTAGATTTGCTTCTCACCGGCTGAGTAAAGACTCCAATATATTTCGTCAGCGGCTTTGGAAACCCCCCCCCCCACACACACACACACACCCCACACACACCCGTCTGATGTCGGAATTGGGAGGGCTGGCTCTGACGGTTTTTTTGTAGCTTTCCAACATTCCCGCCCACCTCGTGCCGCGATTGGCCAGCTGTGCGGTGGGGAGAGCGCGCGCTGGTTTCGAATTTATTTCTCTGACTCTCGTTTTGCATTTGTAACGCGACTACTCCTGTCACTTTACATGTGACCGGAACTTCTACGCATGTCTCCTGGGAGACACATACGGGAGCAATTATCACATCGCCCCCGTCTCTATGACGACCGGCGCCAGAGTGTGGCGGTTCAGAACAGCTACTAAAATTGTGCCTTCCAACCCAATCTCGTATGATCTAGTTCTTTTCTAGCATGAACAGGCCATTGGCAGTCCTTACGTTAAGACTGCCGATATTTTTTAGTTAGTTAGTTAGTCCGGAGGACCCCTGCGTAAATGAGGCCTACTCACTGTCAGCCAGTAGTTAATGCACAACGTCGCATCGAGTTTTGAAAAAGTGCTAAATTGACGCATTTTTCTAAGCATATGTTACAGGCGTAGATGCCAGCTGTTCGCCCCTGCTTCCAGGCGTTATGCTAAGCTAGGCTAACCGCCTTCTGACTCATAAGGCACATAAGAGTGGTATCCATCTGATGTCGAACCCTCAGTCCTTAAAGCTCAGTAGTTTTCATCAATTAATAGACTTCCACACAAGGCCGAACATCGCATGTGACACCCAAACGACACCGAAATCACTGGAAAACCTGCTACAGACGCTGGTTATTGCGTCAGTGACTGTGTGTATTAGTCACACCTCTGCCTTTGTTCACCACCCTTTGAGTAATTTAATCGGCCACCACTCGTAAAAACAGCTGATCAATAGGTAGAGCAGCGCTCGCATTTTAGGCCTCGAGGTGCTCATTGTAGCAGCAGGCCATTAGCACCCAGACTTAGCAAAGAGGAAGAGACCAATGGTTTCGCGACACGACGGGACGGAGCAGAGCGGCGAACATTTAGGGGTGAGTGTGAGGAGGAACGTCGCATTAACATGATTAACTGTCACCGCCTCTGCACCGCATACTTCACTGCCACTTCGGGTTTTCTCTCTTAAGAAACGTAAACACACAGACTCGTTCTGTTAAGAGAGTGAGACATTTCTGGTTAGAGGATGGACAGCAGAGACCCCATGGTTACAGCTGATGGATGCTAGCGGCTACGGCAGTTGCCATGGTTACAGTGCTGTTGAAGTAGTTTTTTTTCTTTCCCCCCCGTTGGTACAAGCTTGAACCTCACTTAGTTTTTTTTAATAAAATCACTTTAAATCCTTTTGCTGTCAGGTGATGACTGTTTCTGTTTCTGTGGGCTGAGGTTTATTTTCCTATGATGGCCGCTCCGTGATCACCACACATACAGTGTAACACACGTCGGCCTGCTGTACGTATGATGACCTCTGTGGCATGTTGGTGTGCAGTACGCGTTAACGGCAGGGATACTGATCTCAGCCGGGGGATAGCCCTCTTCTACATCCTGTTCCCCACTACACAGAACTAAGTGTATCTTTCCCTTCATGTTAATCTGACAGAGACGGTGGAGATCAAAGAGGGAGCCAGAGAATGAAGATGGAAAAACACTCCAACAAGATCAAAAGTGGTTACTGTGTTTACAAGTAATGGACATTCAGTAAGGGTTCTTTCCTTTATCGATTTTTTTCCTTTTTGGTTAATCAATTAATTGTTTGGTCGTTAAGAAATCGTTAGAAAACTGTGATAAACACCCACCGAGAGTTTGTAAAATGCAAGTTGAGCTACTGAAACCGCTGACTAACATACATTTAGTTTTCTATCACTGAAAACTAAGAAAACCTGCCAAAAATATCACGTTTTGCAAACTGGAACTGGTGAACTTTTGTCATTTAAACTAAAAATAGTTGTCAATTTACTTGTCAATCGTGTAACCAACTAATCGACCAATTGTTTCAATTTCCTGTCCAAAAATCAGACATGTTCATGCCTGAGCTCGGTAATTCCCTCCTCAAATGACGTATAAATCCAGCCCGTCTGCTTTCTGGCAAAAGCTGAACAACACGAGTGAGAGCACGTTTGTGCAACGCAGACAGAGGTGAGGAAGAGAGCGACGCGAAACAAATGAAACTTCTTCTAACTACTAAACGAAAAGAGATCAAATGAGCAGATAGAACTCAGCAGCAGGCACTGCCAACAGACACAATCTGCAAGAGAAGCTACAAGGAGCTTTATTTCCTTCTTAATCTATGTTTTTGGGTGCAGGTCCTTTGGGCCATGTGTGTTTTTGTTGCTTTTGCATATATATTTGTTCTCATCTTTTATCTGCTTCGTGTGCTTTCTTATGTGCGTCTCCTCCCATGCGTGTCATTAACAAAACATTAAAACGAACAGATTGCGCGTTTGGACAGACATTTGTAGCCTGCTCCTTTGCGGTGGACAGCAGCTGTAATCAGCTTTATCAGGAAGAGCAGCAAAGTAACACTCAAGAGAGGAAAAACGACCTGCTATTGGCTCTACTAAGTAAACAATGTTATTCAGCAGGTTTTCTTGCTTTTGAGGCCAAATCCCATATTCTCTCGCCCCAAGGAGAGAGCCAGGTTCCGCCAGTTCCCTCTGAAGGTTCCCGTGGCGAATGTGCCTGCCTACCTCAGTTCACTTGTGAAGCCATCGAGTCGAACCGTTTGGCGGGAAGCGTTGTTAAAAAGGGCTCCGAGGTGAAGGCTGTCGAGCTCCGTGTCGGAGCGCATCTGTGAGTCTAATGGAGCCTGAAGAACCTGCTGCCATCGGAGAAGGGTTGTAATCAGGCGGGCTTTTACCGGATGGCCTGCTCGCCACCGGTCGCACCCATCAGGACGAGCACGCACACCGGCAACACAAAGGGCTCACCGCAGACATCGGTGTGTGACGCACACACAAAAACACACCGACGTGCATTTGAGCAGAATAAGTACAGGAAAATGGAGAAGTGGAAGGTAATTGGGAGAGATTTTGAACATTGAGCGATGCTGTCAGAGGCATAAAATAAAACCCCACCTGGAAAACAAAAGCACAGCCGACTCCAAATCTTTCATTTCGCTTTTCAAAATTACGATAAGATTTGAAAGCTGGGGAATTTTTAATTCGGCATTCGCTTTCATCACACTGCATTAAGAGGAAAGAATTTACTTTAATGTAGTGTGTGTAAAAACAGCTGCACAATGTGCTCTGTGGCTTTGGAGGAGTCTTGGAGACATGGTGGAGGAGACATGGTGGGACACGGGAGTTTGAAGGACAGGGCTGTTTACCAGGGAGGGAGGCAGACAGAAATGTTGCTGCTGTTGTTGTATGTGCCCAGGGGCCCGTTTTCTCTTAATCCGTCCATGGAAAGACACAATCTAGCTGCATTACAGGAAATGTAGGATCCAGTGTTTTTGGAATTTGATGCGAACTAGAGATTAAACGACACAACTTCTCAAAGTTTCTTACACATTACACACTCTGGTACATTTAGAATTACTGGACGTCATTTTGCAGTTTTAAATTTTACTTACACAAAAAATCTTTACGTACTACTTTTAGCATCAGTAACAATTGGTGAAATTTTGAATGCAGGATCTGGACTTGTGATGGAGTAATTTTACACTGCGGTATCGCTACTTTTCTTAGAGTAAAGGATCTAAATACGCCTTCCAACACTGCAGCCTAACTACATACAGTGCGTGTGTAATGTAATCCAGATCCCAGATCGGGTTGTAATAGTAAAGTAATAGAGGGTAAAGTCATCATTTGAGATACATTATGTAAACAGAGTTTTGCATGATCTTGTCATGCAGTCTTGTTATGGTAGGACTCATTGGGGAGGACCTCATAACTTCCTAATCAAATCTGTAATGTTGCTACTATCAGCCCTGGCTTATCTTCATGTTTGGTATACGTTACTGTCCATATGCACCATTCTGAACGGAAGCTTTCCTGATAAGATGTTTCAGAGGCTCGAGGCTCCGCGGCTGTTTCCTCTCAGCTCTGCTCACTGACCTGCTCCTGACCACCACAGTCAATCCGATTGAACTTTCCTCGGAGAACTTTGGACGTCATTTTCAAAATCAATAACTAATTTTCCATCTGTTGGTAATAATAACAGTCTGCGCTGAGGCTGCTCTCAGCTTTACTGTTCTGCATGTAAGATTCCACCAATTAGAAGGAGACTGCCAACATTACAAACCATCAACTGTTAAAAATTATTTGGGAATCTCACCGTCTCATATGAAGAGGCACATAATAAGTACACTGCTTGCAACTTGCACAGATCCTGTGGGCTGCAGACTGAGCAGCACAGACAGTGTCACTCTTTGTGAGGAAGCACAAAATCCATCAGCTGTTTCCCACACACAGAGAGAGGCCAGGACGGGAATGAAATTAATCTGACTGAAGCCCAAAAAAACAGCGCCTCAATAGCTGTGTAGTAGGTCAGTTACCGATAATACATCACAAAAGACAAGCCCGAAAAGGAGCTTTCAATTATCAATGTCAGCTTAATGCTCCTTTTCATGAGAAGTGTTTTGGTGAATTATGATCCAGCTCGTTCAGGCTGCAGAGCACCAGACCGGAGAAGTTTGGATTTACCAGGCTTGCCAGGTCTGTGTGGCAAAACCAGCCCAAAATCCAGCCCATAACCAGAACTCAAACCATATACCCTGCTCCAACAGCATTGCTGTCATTGCCAAATGTATTGTAATATCTACAAATTAACACCATAATTGTTTAGAGTCCTGGCATTAAATGCCGTTTTCCCCAAACAGTTCTTCAGCCTAGGTCCTGACATGGCCTCCGTGAGGTTTCTAGCTAGCTAGCATTTGGTAGGATTTTGGTATGAATACATTATTTCATTTAAAATCTGGATATTTATTTATAGATATTATTCATGTAATTCGCATGCAAAATGGGTCAACCCAACCAGCGGACCAAAAATTCGACCCACGGCAACACTTCAAAAGTAGCTCCATTCCACTGGAAGACTCGGCCCTGGCAACCCTGGGAACTGCTGCCATCTGTCCTCATTTTCAAGCTCAATGTAACGCAATGAAGGCCAAGTCCATTATCTTTCTCCAAAAATGTTGGACATCAAAAAATAAATACGACTTCATGTTTTGTCCATTATCTTCAAATTCTAGCTCCGAAACTGTTGACCGTCACACATGGGTTTGGAAGAGTCTAGATTTTCTGCCCCGTCTGTAACTATGAACTGTTCTATTTGTACAAATTTGACCTCATTTGCCCCCAGTATGTAATGCCTGCTTCCCTATAAGCTGCGGTCCTCATCATTACAAAGTGGATCTAGAAGTAATCCATTATCAGCTGGTTGTTCAGTTTAGTTTAGTCTAGTTTTGAACTAACCAATCAGTAGCAAGTGATGTTTCCAGCCCACCGATATAATTTTCAGTCACCACAGATTCTGCGGTTGTGGTTGCGAGACAA
This sequence comes from Xiphias gladius, assembly GCF_016859285.1. Lineage (NCBI taxonomy): Eukaryota > Metazoa > Chordata > Actinopteri > Istiophoriformes > Xiphiidae > Xiphias > Xiphias gladius. The sequence goes on along the minus strand of NC_053400.1, from coordinate 33,979,584 downwards.
GATCAGTTTTTCATGCTTTTCACATCTGTCGCGCAAGCATGCCAATTATCTCGTCGACTTACAGCCACCTGCACAGCTGCGTCAGTCTCCTCTGTCGCTAATTTCCTGCTTAGAAAGCTTTATGGCTGAGTTATTTTTCCAATCGAGGCGGGGTAAGAATTAGTGATTGACTCTCTGGTAAAACGGATAAATAAGTCAGTAATCAGCTGCAACGATTCAAGCTTGGAACGGTGTGTACGGAGTCCTTGAGTTATGATGGTACGTGTGAGAATGAACGGACAGGCCACAAAACATGCAGAGGCCATCAGTGCACAAGGTTTATGTCATTAACTCAAGGTTTAAACTCATTAATTCCCACTTCGGCTTATAAACGGCCCAGGGAGACTCCCTTGAGCTCACCTGATTTGTGGCTGAATCACACTGTACACCCAACAAGTCTTAAGTCAACAGAATACATAGTTTGTAACTGCCCTTTAGAACGACAAATAGAGGTGTTTTCTGATCTGACACCACAACGGTCAGGACGACACCAACTGTCTGTGCCTTCAAAAACTAATAAAAATCAGTTTTGAAAAATATGAAATGCTAAACACAATGGTTGGCAAAACATCGCTGTTTAGGTTAAAATTCCCACTTGATTTAGGTTGAGGGAATAGTCGTGGCCACGGTTCAAATAATCAACACTTACTGTCAGAAGGAAACGGGAGACAAACAGCGGTCTCCCATGTTGGAGTCTGACTTTGTGTTGACCTTCGATCCACTCCAAACACCCCCCTCTGTGGACTTAATTAACCTCACCTGACTTCCTCCTTCGCTCCCAGTGGAAAAAAGTTATCATTCCTACGGCGTCGGTCACTTGAACATAAACACGTTGGGGCTGACACTAATGATTCTGTTGTTTTTCTTGGCAGGACAATCTCCGTGAATCACAAGTCAAGGTGTCAAATGCCACTGACTTCCATTTGAAATTAAAAAAACAAAAACAAGATTAGTGCACTGATTTACCTTGTGAGGCTCAGATGGTTTGACCTGTGCTGCTGCACAGAACCATGCCCGGGATTCTTTCCTTCTGTGTTGCATTGCAGGGATGCAGCTAACCAATCGTGGCCTCCCTCCCCTGAAACAAAACAGGAGTGTTGTTTTTCCAAATTAAAGTGAACTTGCGGGTTGTGTTGAGTTTCAGCTGCAAACGCCTGCAGTAGGGTCAGGAGTTTCTCAGGAGACTGGGTTGTTAACAGGTGGAGATGAACATAGTTTCACTCTCTCGCTTGTTCTCTGACTGTGTGAGAAAGTTTCACGAAGTAAGCGCAACACAAAACACCAAAAATAACAGCGTGGCCGAGAGTTAGAAGGGTTCGTTTTTCATTAACCGCAGGTATAATGTTCACGTAGGCCGGAGACAGCGCAGAAATACTTAGCTTCCTCTCGGCTTAGGACGGTTCTTAGGTAACAGCTAGATTTGTCTCAAACCAAGACACTGTCTCTTCCCCGCTTTCACCAGTTGTTGTTATGGCTGATTTTAGATGCCAAACTTTGAAAAGCCCAAACTTTTAAGTGGGTCTCAAGAGGATATGGGCCAGACAGGCACCCGAATTTGTGCCTGCTTTTAAAAAGTGGCCGCCCTGCACTTTAGAGTCCAATTCTAAAGCTATGAATCTCAAACAGGCTTGAAGGGAAAATCTCACTCTACACTACTCAGATGCCTTAAGCACACAAACACACACACACACACACACACACACACACACACACACACACACACACACACACACACACACACACACACACACACACACACACACACACACAAACACTTGTACTTCTATCTCTGTGAGGACAATCATTGACATTCTCCTGTCCTCTTACCCTAACCTCAACCATCACAAATAAATGCTTAACCCTAACGCTTACCCTGACCCGAACCCGATTCTAACCTGAACCCCAAAACCAAGTCTGAGCCCTCAAACCGCCCTTTGAAGGTGTGGCGACCTCACTTTCCCAAGATGACCTCACTCCCAAGGTCAAAAACTCAAACTGCTGGTCCTCAAAAAGATAGAAGTAGACACAGACACACACACACACACACACACACACACACACACACACACACACACACACACACACACACACACACACACACAAACACTTGTACTTCTATCTCTGTGAGGACAATCATTGACATTCTCCTGTCCTCTTACCCTAACCTCAACCATCACAAATAAATGCTTAACCCTAACGCTTACCCTGACCCGAACCCGATTCTAACCTGAACCCCAAAACCAAGTCTGAGCCCTCAAACCGCCCTTTGAAGGTGTGGCGACCTCACTTTCCCAAGATGACCTCACTCCCAAGGTCAAAAACTCAAACTGCTGGTCCTCAAAAAGATAGAAGTAGACACAGACACACACACACACACACACACACACACACACACACACACACACACATCAAAATCTCGAACCACGGTGAGAACAGCTTCTCTAAGTGATTCCAGTGAAGCCTGTGGATGTTCAGACTGTGTTACTGTCACACCTCAGTGACCAGCCGCCCTCGGATACAACTCGCCTAACGCTGTCATTACGCTGGAATAAGTTTGCACTGGTCACCTGTGACAGTTGGGGGGGGACACATTTAAAACGGGAGGTTCATGGAGCAATTCTCTGGCTGTTTCACATCTGCACTGGCCTTTTTTTTTTTTTTTTTTTTTAGATTTTTATGAATCACCTGAGCAAACAAAGTCAAAGTGAGTGTAATACTTCCTCTACTGAAGCTGACCTCTCAAGCGGAATGTTTTTTAATGTATTTTAAGTCATTCTAATATGACTGCATTGCAATATTTTTTCTTGCTTTTAAACTGCCACGTTATAGAACATAATGCTGGTTGCATTGTCCACAAGTTTCAATATGCAAGTTCTGGAAGTCAAGCTAGTGCTAGCACGAGACTGGAAAGCAAACCACTTGGCTCCTCCACCCATCCCCTCATCTACATCCCCATTGTCTACACTGTCTCAGCTAAAGCAGCATTCAGGAGCTTGCCAGCCGGTGAGTCGGCCGTAGCAACTTCTTCCAGCAGCGAAAAGCAGCTAATTATTTCAACACAAATGTTTTGGTGCTGAATTTGTTGAAAGAAACCTGCTCAGTTTGACTTTCAGCAGTTAAAAAAAGCAGTTGGTGTTCAGTCGGGGACAGAGGTGTACTAAAGGACTAATGTCTTCAAATGCAGCATATGGCAAAAACAAGATGAAAACTCTGAGGCTTCCCCAGCGCAGCAGCTGGAAGCTGGAAAGCTTATTAGATTTGATTGGTTGGAATCAACAACATTGTGTCCACACCAACTCTTTAGCCAAATCAGCATTTTCATAAGAAAATAGACTTGAGGCGTAAAGAGATGCTTTGGGTCGTGTTAAATGCAACAACTGAAAACAGACAGAGGACAGAGGACGCGAGTTGCAGAGCTGCATATATTTGTCCTGAGGTAGGCATGAGAGGAAAAGCCGTGGAGTCACACAAATCAATATGGTTCACCCACTTGGGAGTATGAGTGTCTTTATTATATTTCATGGTAAGCGTGAATGATATGATACTGTATGTTGTGTCCAACTGTGGGTGGCACTAATGGGAAAGGTCACGCAGTGTCCGATATTCACCTCGTTGACTGGCAGTGGCCGAAGTTTGCATTGCAACCTCACTGGATCCTAGATACACAGTATGGACCGCGACTTTGATTAGGATGTTAAACAACGCATGAGCGACACTTGACACGAAACTGATGGATAGGCCTGCTGCCGTCGCTGGAGATGAGACGCATGGTAAAGAGAGAGAGCTGATCACCCACAGAGCAAATCCAAAGTACTGAAGAAGGTAGTTGTATAGCAAGCTAAACAGGCTAAACAGTTGTTTTTCATGGGAAAGGTTATGTTAAAGGCTGTTTTATAAATTTGTATGACTGAATTGTGCTCATTCAAAGGTAGTGTGACTAAGGGCTGAAACCGTAAAACAGCTCAGTTATTTTTTTTATAATGAACATTTCTTTGTTTCCCTGGCACAATTGGGGGACTAAATAACAAAAAAAAAAAACGAAAACAAAAAAAATTGGTATCGGTATGGGCCCAGAATTTCACAATCGGTGAATCTCTGGTCCAAACCCAAAGGGTTCATCCTCTGGGAAGCATGGATGTGTTCAGGAAATATCATGGCAATCTGTCCATTAGATTTTGAGATTTCTTGTGTGGAAGTACACATTTTGGCCTTATGTTGGCACAGGACGTCCAAAATCAATAGGATTTACCCTCTGGGGACCATGAATATCCACAGCAAACTTTCTGCAAACATGGTGTTGTTAGGTTTTCGAGATACAGTACTTTCAACCCCGACACTTTCCCCTCCTCTCCTCTCACACTATTCACACAGATACAATATTTACAATCTGCAAATGAGGTAGAAGGATGGTGAAACTGGATGCAACATTACTTTATGAAAATAATATGCGGTGTACACGCAGGAAGCACTTTGATAGAAATAGCGCTGTGAACTTTTCCCCTCAGCTCTGAGCCAGAACAGCGTCCTTTACTTTAAATTCCGTACAGGATCAATATTCAGCATCATCTCTCTGCATCAGTGAGCCGTTACTGATGATGCTGATGAGAGATAAATCTGAACTTCCTGAATGTACCTGGCTCTCTGTCTCATCATGTGAATATTTACAGATGAACAGTCCATTGGGGACAAGCCAGGCAGAACAAAATCACTTAGGAATTCCTCAGCTTACTCAGTCCGTAATATCCACAGCGAGTCCGACAATTAGAAATCGTTACCTATTTGGCACCCCAACAGCTTGCTGCAAAAATAGGGAGAGCCGGCGAGATGCGCCTCAAAAATAGAGTCGTAATGAGGAGATAATTCAGTTATTCCCAACTACACTTCAACGCATTGTTGTTGTGATGACACTGTGAGGTTTTATACCTCCCTCATCCTCAACTTTATCCACAGTCTCATTACAGCCCCAATACAGACTCTGTCCACACAGAGAACTGTCTTTTTGACAACCCTCTATAAGCCATAACTCATCCAAAATAGTGAAAAGAGCCCGTTTCTTTTTATAAAATAGTTGGGTTAAATTGCTTTAGTGAATTTTCCCTTTAACATCCTCCAACGTAATCCTGCATGTGCGTATGCCTTCACTGTACAACTTCCACCTCTCCGACGAAGTGAAGAACCTTTTGTTCCACCTCTACAGTCCCCAATTACAGTAATCTCCTTCCTTGGCTAATCCTGCGGCGCAGAACTTTGAAGTGGAACGCTTCATTGAACATCAAAGTTGTCTTCTCAGTCCTCTGCTCATGCCGGTCACAGAAACACTGTCGGATATAATGGGAGAGGAAAGAGGATGATGTGATGGCAAATGTATACTGTGTCCCAGGACTTTATACATTCAGCTGACTATTACTGGGGAAATCCAGCGAATACCAATACAAAGCAGCTGCCAGTGACTGGACATTTTGCAGTTTGGCAATCAGACAGAAGAGATTTTCACCAAAGACAAGGCACAGAGACCAACATCAACACCAGTGCAATGAAGTAAGATGTTAAAAAGGTAGATAATGGCTAGATAATCTCATAAGAACCATGGGACCATAAGGACACACTAAAAATAACTATCTTCCGTATCAAACATGTAGAAATTGAAAAATGTAGTTAAAGGAGCAGAACTTATATATTGGAGCTACAGTGTAAACAGTGCCATGTCTTGTAGTGAGCTTGCGTGTTAGCCAGCAACACGCAAGCTCACTACCTAACAAGTTACAACACGTAAATATCGCTTGAGCCCCCTTTAAGTCTTGATGTTTTTGCTCAGTTTTCAATCTCTTCACTTATAGGATCATGGCATAGTTTCTACTTGTGTTGGCTAGGTATGCTATATATGGACGAGATGTCCTCGAAGTGCTCACTCATAGAGCCGCTGACTTCAGGCAAAATGAAGCGCAGCACAGAAACCGCTTACTAGGATGCCATGGACTACATGGGAATGCAGACAATGACAATATTAATTTGGTTACCCGGACTGTTTTTATTTTCTGCCAGGCCCGAGATTTTGTTTTAGCCCCAGTGGATCGGAGAGTTAAGTTACAAAAACTCTTCTTCTGTGCTGTAAAATTTTCCTTGTCATTCTACCAGAATTCCATCGGACGCACGTTGTGGAGGTCTGAATGTTGGGGGTCAGAGTTCAGTTTAGTTAAACTTTTGTCACAAAACCTGGCAGAAAATCAGCGCTGTGGCTGCCTCACACAGCCACCTGAAGGACCACAGCTGTCTCCATTAGAAATAATGGCTTTCAGTTTTGGTGTGAAAGCACTGTTAGTTGTGGGCTACACCCCGGCCATATATTTATTTATTTACTTTTGCCCTGCTTCTTGCCTGCCATGCTGGAGGATGTATGTTTTTTTTTTTTAACTTTGGGTAAAGCTAGCCTAGCAGTTTCCTCTTGCTTCCAGTCTTTGTGCTATTCCAGGCTAAATGAGTTCCGGATACACAGAGATGAAATTCCTACCAGCGTCCTTATCTGACTGATGGTGACAAACAAGCATGTTTCCCACAATACGTGGGGTTTTTCTTTAACCCTTGAGTTACTGCTCTCCCAAGTGTCAAATGACGTTAAGCTAGACCTGAACATAAGTTAGCCCAGGGCTCGGAAATGGAAGTGTCAAAAGCTACTATCACACAGGCCGTCAAATACAGCCAACAGACAAGCTCAGCAGGCAGCAACCACAGTCAGACTTCAAGACACTGGCTGGTTAGAAGAGTCGAGCAGAACACTGATGGATGGTAGGGATGAACTGAGATGGACAGATATTAAACTACAAGTGCTCACACAAACGTTGGATTCCTTGTACGCAGTGATGCGATAGGATGTTTGTGAAATCATGACTTTATCAAAGCAAAGTATAATTTCAGAGCAAATTTTGAATTTTGTTGAAGTTTGGTGATTTCCAGCTCTCATGGACAGCAAGCTGGCTCTTCTTTTTGTTGCACAGATGCGGCAGCTAAACACAAGAGGTCGACGTGCCTTCCCGGAGTTGTCAAAAGGTACTCTGCCAGATGTGGGAAATGTCTAGCTGGAGTAGAAATGTAGAGAGAGCAGGTTGAAGGGAAAGTGAGTTCACAGAAGCAGTAAACTGCAATAATTCATCAACAAACGGCTCCCAGGATGCACTGCTTGGGGGAATATCCCTTTCATTACAGGAAATGCACTGCGTTTTTTTATGTAAGAGAGTGTGTTCAGTCTGCAGCAGCACTCTCGCCCTCTCCACGTCACATGACAAGATGTAACCACCATGACGAAGTGGAAGTAGAGTGTGAAATTACTCTTCACTTATAATTCATCCACCTCCATTGATCATCATGTTGAGTTGGTTTTAGATCGGTAAATTTGAAAATCCTTTTCTGCTGCACAGACTGTATAGGAAGCTGTGTCAATTCTGATTGATTGTTCTACCTGTAAGTCAATTTAACACAAGCTTTGCTGTGTAATCAATTCTTTCAACACCTATGAGAAAGAGACTTTATTCTTCAAACAGTCAAACAGCGATCTGTAATCCAATCATATTCAGCATCCCTGTTTTTGATGGTTTTTGCTTTTGAACAGTGCTTTGTGGAAGAGAGGGTTTTGTGAAGATTTCTAATGTAAATAGCCCTAAAGCAATCTTTCCTTTGTTCTTTCATCAGTTTCTAAGCTTGTTACTTCCAGCTTGATTGATGTCCTTTTACATTAGAGTTCTGAGCTTGATCTGTTGATGGAAAACATGCTTATCTCTCAATTCCTCAATAACTCAAACACAAAGACTCTTTAAAGTATATTTTAGCGTTCACGTCTTTGAAACAGTATATGACTCATTTCGGTCAAACTTGGCAGCGTGGCTCCGGGGAGGCAAAGACAGCTGGTCTGTCAGTCTAACATTTAGTTTCAGTCACATTTCAGAAACATCATCACAAGTCTTACAGATTGATCTTAATGACTTTGGTGATCCCCTGACTCTAGAGTGAAGATTATCCCAACAATTGTTGGATGGATTGGGATGAAATGTGGTTCAGACACTCATGTTTCCCTCAGGGATGAACTGGAGTAACTCCGATGTTCCCCTGACTTTTCATCTAGTGCCGTCATCAGGTCAACATTTTAATTAAATACTTTGGTTTATGACCAGATACCTGCAAAACTAAGTTAATGCGAGCATGTTAACATGACAACAACTACAATATACTAATAATACAGAATATTATAATATAATAAAACTTCCATTTCTACAGTTATATGTGACTCTTGCAATATACCACATCCGTATGTGAGCCAAATTCATTCCAACAACACTAAGAGTCTATAGCCTTGTTAGCAGCTCTGTGAAACTGTACGTTACATAGGTACAATTCCTTTTTCAGCTAAATGCTATAAAATCAGCACGCTAACATACCGAAAATGACAACCCTAAAATGCTGATCTTTAGCAGGTATAACGTTGACCCTGATGAGGCTGTCTTTCATTTGGCAGGTACTTGGTCATTAGCCAAAGTATCGGGAACATTTCAATGTCATAAAATTAAAATGTCGACCTGTAGATGGCGCTAGATGAAAAGCCACAGGATTCCAAAGTCAGTGAACTTCATACTCTGGGGAAAATGAATTCTATACAAAATTTCATCCATATACTTCAGTCAGGATCACAGTGGTGGACTTACCACAGACCAACAAACACACATTGCCATCACTAAAGTCATTAGTTATAGACAATATCATGAAATCTAGAAAGTAGCTTAACATATTGACCACCTGCTCACATCAAAAAACTGTGTAATACTGAAGTACACATCTCTTTCATGTGCACCACATGATAAACTGAGTTGACGTACGTAGGTTGCCTTCGCTTGGAACCCACCCCCCACCTCATTACGACTGCTAGGGATCGAAAACAGACTGTAGACAACTTTTATCACACTTTTACCAATCTTACAGTTTGCTTTCCGTACAATGAGTATTACAGCCTTGCAGAGCTGCTAGTGCGACTGTAGACTCTTTCTCCCAGAGCTATCCCGCAATGCAAAGCTCCAATGAGAATTATTCTAAAAAAAGGTTACAAGGTTACTGAGACCAAGTAAGATGAATTTTCCTGGACTAACGGTGCACTTTCTGCCTCACAGGCAAAAGCTGGTTCAATGCCTGAGGACTGAACACTCATAGTTCAAGTTATTACATATAACAGTGAGTGGAAACTATTAATAAATAGCGTAGTTCGGCTTTGTAGGTTGAGGCAGTTAATGGAACCTAGTGGCTTCAGACAAGTAAAGGCCCAAGTAAAGGAACTATCGTCTCTGCTTCCTTTTCAGCTATAGAAAGATTTTTGCCAAAAACATGGGACTCCTCATACCTATTAGTGCTTACTTGCATCCATACAGTATGTTGTGCTCCACTTTTTCAGTAATAATGTTTTAATCACATGATGCATTAACTCAATGCCCCCACAGCATCTACCATAGACTCCCACACTCAAGGTTTTTGATCAATTATTCAAATGGTGCGCTTTTTCTCTGCAAAGCTTTTAGGGTGATTAATTAGACTCTGGGACGACCACAGAAAAATCACTACAGTCACCTACTTTTCATGAAAAAGCCAATATTATTGGAAAAAAATGGAAAGCGCCTCTTTTTTCAGAAAACTGTACCTTTTATCCACAAAAGCTTCTGTCAAGAATAAGAAAGTTCAGGGGGTGAAACATTTTCTAAGAAAAGAGGAACCCAATTATCAGGTGAAAAACCTCTTCAACACGTTTAGTTTACTGGACACAGGTCTGTCCAAACTAAATGACAGAAGTGGTTGTTTGTTACTGCTTTCCAAAACGACCCATATGACACACACATTTGAGCACTCTCTGACCCGACGCCCGTATCCACAACACATGCCTGGTTGAAGTTTGGCAAAACCTGCTCAGGAGAGAAAGTTGAAAGAATACGACAGTGCGTCTCGCCAGGAAACAGAATACGAGCAGTTTCTCCCTCGTCCAAGTCATAGCATTATGACCAGTCCACCCATCCACCTCTTGTGTAAGGTCCATTACTTGAATGGAGCCAATCTGTCAATGCAGCAGAAGTGCCCACGTAGAGGTCTCCAGCAAGACAATGCAGATTTCCCGGCTCAGCTTCTGAACTTTTGACCAAACACGACATTAATCAGCGTAGTGCTGTGTTGGCCATTCAGATACATGCAGGATCCCATTCCTGATAGATTACTCTATAATGAGAACCATGTATTTCTACTTTTTACCTCATGTTCATTGTGATGAAAAATAAAATGATTGCTTCTGTGATATCCTGTCTCAGAGTATTAGAAACCACCGTTCAGTGTTTTGGTGTCTGCTAATCATTCAGCCCCCCCCAGCACAGTCCCTTGTGTACTGTTAATGCAGGGCTGTTTTGGCCTAAATGCCTGCCAAGACGTTTTGCTAAACAAATAAGGTCGTGACACTTCCACCTTTGCTCTTGACAAACATTCACAAATGAATGTTAGGACTGAAGCCAGCAGTGAATCAAGAAATTTACAGGGTTACGTTGTGGAGGTGTTTCGCTTCAGGTACCGGTGAAAAGATTAAATATGATCCAAAAAGTCCAGTTTCAGTTGCAGGTGCAATAGTTTTAAGGTTTATCAGACACCAAAACACTGCCCAGTAGTCTATGATACTCAGACACAGGATTTTAAAACTTATCACAGGTACAATCATTCTAACTCATGTCGCAATTTAAATAAAAACTAGTAGAATGAGGCTCTCTCATTAAAAAGTAATCTACCGGGAATGTGAATTTGCACATATTTAAATGGACAGCGCAGCAGCTTCCCGGATGATGTTGCACAAAGTTGAGCCAGGTTTTTTTTTTGCTGAAACCCTCCGAATTGGCAGTGCTGCTGTGTCAAATGAGTGGTCCTATTCATTTTCTCCCCACAGATTTCTGGGAGGAAAAGAAGATCTCCCAGAGGAAACACACAGACACCGGAAGAACAAGTCCCCAAGATGACCCCAGTTGGCCCTCAAACCAAGTTGAAGAAGGTTGTGGGACCGAACTCAGGACCTCGTTTTGGCAACATGGAAGTTGCTGTGAGGCCCCCCATGGTACCTAGCACTGTTACATCACAGCAAGAAGAAGGTCCTGGATTGGAGTCTACCAGCCGACAGGGGCATTCTTCAGTCTCTGGGTCCTTCCATTGTGAAGTTTGAATATTCTCCGGTGAGTAAATGGGTTTCCTCTGGATGGTCTGGTTTCCTCACACTTTCCAGAGACATCAAGAAAGGATAAACGGTGACTCTTAATATCCTATGGGTGCCAATGTTAGCGAGAAAGGTTGTCTGTCTAGAAATGTTGGACCTGTGATAAACTGGTGATATGTCCAAACCGTAACTGGGAGAGCTGTGAGCTGAGATAGGCTCCAGAACCCTGCACAGGATAAGCAGGTATTGACCTGACATGCATAGATGGACTTTCTTCTTGCCTTTGTTGAAGATATGAATGGAATAATTCACATTCTGTCCGGTCAATGTGTGGATTTACTGATTCTCTCATTAAAAACTGACTAAAGTAATTGCCAGGACTTAGTGAAATACAAACGGTAAACCAAGGGTCTAATGCCTAAAGAAATCTAAAATCAACATGAGGTTTGAGAACCTTTTTGGTTTCGGACTTGTGAAATATTAACCGAAGTCTGGTAGTGTGTGATTTCAGATTATAATCAGATTATCTTGAATCCCATCCTCAGTGCTCAGTCCTGGTCTGAGGGTCTTGTGTGGGATTGTCACGATGGATTTTGTGCTTCGTTTAACGCACCGTCTCTCTCTGCGCTCTTCGGCTTGCTGCCTCTCAGCCTGTGAAAGCTTGAAGGGATTCATTTATTAGACATTTATTTCTGGTTTAGGTCTTTGTTGAAATTTCTTTCCCCCTTCACTTTTATTTGTTCAGTTTGACATGTAAGAAGTTGGGGCTATTTTTTTAACCTAGAAGGACAAATTACATAACTATTTTTGTAATGGATCTCATTATGTCTGAACAGGCTCATGACATCATTTAAATGCTTTAGGCAAGTGTGTATGAACTTCAACGCGTTTACGATTTCAGTCGAGGTCAACTTTGTGTTCATGCATAAAGAGTTTCTCTATACAATTTGAACGTAGAAATTAAACTTGATTGACATTATGAGGGCAGTCTGCAAGGTTGAAAGGCGTATTCATTTAACTGCCTGGTGCAAATTGCATTTTTTTCCCCACAAGATACAGATTTTGTTGACACAATAAATGGATGTTGTTCCCAAAACACAGTGAAGTTCATGTTGGGAAACTGAGGGCATTCGGAGAAAACTGTCAAAGGTGGTTGAGTATTTGTCCAAGTCAGGCAAGTCCTTGTACCTTTTGTAGTTCCAATTCAAACACGGACTATAATCCAGTCAACACAAAGGCAGAGCTTGTTAGGGCACTTTTCATCCAGGCTCCAGTCACCATTCACCTCCTTGAACTTTAAACAACAGCGGGGCTAAGCTTCAAGCCGGAGGTAGGACAGATTTGTGAGATGTCGTCTGTATTGTTTTGGTCTTGGAACTCTGTGGAGGAAGGAGGTGACTGTGGATTAAACTGCTCCGGAGGAACAGCAGAAAATTCTGACTGAGGAGAAACAACTGTGGATTCGTTACACGCGAGCTCTGACTATTCTGTCGGCCTCAGCTTTTTTTCTTTTGAAACACTGAATTATTTCACCTCTTCAGGCCTCCGAAGAAAAAAATCGGAGACAATCTGAGAAGGAAAAATGCGTTTGCTCACACGACAACCACTCCACACTAAAGCCATAACCAGAGATGAGGAGTTGCATGTAGATACCGTTTTGTTTTAGCGCATCCCAAGCCAAAAACGTTGGGAATTCTCCGGTAGATGACTGAGGAAGAGGAGCAGTTTGAGTAGAAGATCCGTGAGTTTGACGGCTTATCAGACAGCAAAACACTGCACTCTGAAACAGGATTTTACAAAGTGGAAAGTTTTAATTGTGGCGATCACACGCGAAACGCAAACGTAATTTTACAAAGTAATTTACCCTGGAATGTGCGCTTGCTCGTATTTCACCGGCCATCGCAGCACAGACGTCCTAAGCTGGCCACCGTACAGAGAATAACCTGCGATAATTCAGGAATCCACATAACCTCTCCTCTGGCACCGCTCTCAGGCAAAACTCTACATCTTTTACACAACCTCATGATCTGAGAATGAAGAAGTCTTCTCCTCACTTTTCATTCATTCGGTTTTGTTTTCTAGTGTGTGGTGAACACTACAACCACACAGACCTGCTGGTGTGGCAGCAGACTTTTTGTTTACTTGTGTTTTACCAAGTGTCTCATGCAGCTCAGACAAAAAAGCGTGTGGTGTCTCTCATTGTCATCAGTCTTCAGCAAGGATGTCAGTTAGCTAAAAACTTTAAGCACCAAGAGACGACAGAGAGGCTCAGATCTGAGGCGCTCGCGAGCCGCTAATCTGTCTCACACACACACACACATACACACACACACACACACACACACATTAAACACACAGTAAACTATAGCAACCGGGCAGGGCTGGGGTTCAAGAGGGCAACCTGTCATAAAGGCGGCATTTCAAATTTATAAACAGCAGAAGTTCCTACAAATACAGTTTCCTCTTGTGTGAAAGCGCTTCTGGATCTGTAGTATTACAGAAAACGGGTGTCCAGGGCTCCTGCAGTAAAAGTATTGAGGTGACTGACACTTGGAGCTTGTCGACGCTTGACTGGACATGAAATTCTACTTGGGTGAATCATCAGTGCAAAACAAAAAACAGACCAAAAAATGGGCAGCGAAAGGAAGCAACTGGGATTGTTTGTCATTAACACCAACTACTGACTTGGAACCTTTTTCCAATAACAACTGGCAACACGTAGATTTGGACATTTTTAGCCTTTTCTTATGAAAAAGTATAGGTCAGTTCATCACGTGTGGGATGCCATTTCACAGGTGAATTACTCAAATGTGGGAACGTGCCGTCTCATCATTGTACATGCATCACATACGGTTACAGAATCCCATTTGATACAACAGCTCATGTGATGAAAACGCATTATATAGACAATTGTGGGTTTAGGACATTTCACGTGTCGTTTATCACATTTCACGCGTGAAAACGTGACTTTCGCATGCTTCTTGGGAAGGATTGCGAGAGAGAGAAAGAAAGGAAGAAGGAAATGCAGCCACATGTGACATGGTTAGAAGAGCGGCATCAGCACGAAGCACAACATGGAGCGGAACGTGCATCAGGTGTTTGGAGTTTCATTTGCAGAGGCCCGCATCTTTCTTTGCACTTCTTCTCTGGACTCGTTATTTGCTGAGGCTCCAGAGGATGCTGGATTTCAATCTTTTTTTTGTTTTGTTTTTTTTGTTTACTTTTTGTTATTTCACAGGGAGAAGATTTCCTGCCAACATCCACAGATAACAAAGAAATTAATTCAAGCAAACAGGATGAATGTAAAGTGACTCATTTGGTGGGGATGGAAAAGCAGCCTCATTGCTGATAAGGTAGATGAAAGTTCCCATTAAACTCCTCTGATACAGCCGGGATAAGTCAGTGTTTTCTCCCCTTGTACCACAAAAAGCAATCCGGTACATTTCATATCGAGTACAACGCATGAGTGAAAAACTGGGTAGAGGATGATTGATGTGGCAGGGTTTTTTTTCATCCTTTTTTTAATTTTTGTTATCAGAATCAGAGAAAGTACCTGGTAATAAAAAAGATTAAAAGAATGCAGTCAAAGGTAAGCCTATTACTCCTCGGTGTCTCTCAAACTAATGTAAATCCATAGCATACTTCGTTTTCTCGGTTTAATAACCACTGAGATTAAATCCTCGGTTTAAATACCCGTTAACTTTCTCAGCACAAATGCTCTGGGAAACTGGGACCATCTGCCTCCTCCAAAAGATCAAACGCAAACTGTCCATCGACGTATGAGCTAGTTCTTTCTGATCATAACCCATGTACGAACATAAAGTAGTTGTCAGTATCTGGGCTCTCGTGAATCTGTAGTTCTGGAGCCGACTTGTGTCGGTGGTTCGTTTCCACGCGTTGTTCTTTCTTTTTTATGTCCCGGAAACTTGTTAAAGACGCATCCTAGGGAATCGGGAAGTTGGAGACTGCCACGACCAGCTGTGCTTCCGTTTCCGAATGGAATTAAGTTCCCAACTTTCCCCTGTGGTGTAGCTGGGCGCTGGTGAGCCCAGCCGGAGGCGCAGGGTGCAAAGCCGGGTGCCGTTCAGTGAACAGCAGCTACCGCTGTTCGGCTCGGCTCGAAATCCTCAGACCTGGCGCTTCTCTGACCAGTTTAAACCAGTGGTTTCCCAGGCGGCGGGGGTGGGTGTGGTGAAGGGTGAATATACAGTAAAAAGCTTTGGACGGAGCAAGGAGAAGTCTGAGAAAGTTCCGTCGAGTAAACGTAAAGAACGAACCAACTTCGACTCCTCCAAACGAGGCAGGTCGAAAATAACAACTCTTGTCCATCTGATAATTATCAGCCTACCTACAGCTTGCTGTTGCAGTGCTGTCTGCGCACAGAGATTTTAGGTTTTTCCAGAAATAAGGTCCGATTGAGCATACCCCGCCCGAGGTTCCTGAGTTCTTGAACCCGAGGGTGATTAGTTCTTCAGTTTAGTTCTTTCTGCTTGGTAGAGAAAGGAACAATTGCAGGTTCAACTGACGGCAAATATGTCAAGCAGATTTAAACTGAAACGTATATTTAAAAAACAAACGCTGTCCTGGATTTCAGTATTCCTCTCTTTGTGCCCCATGTGAGGAGCGTAGGGGAAAATGTGCGATCTAGGGTGGAGCTACTGAGGGGACAAGTTAAAGGGATTACGGGGAACATAAGGGCTGAAGTCCATGGTATTAGAATTTGCCATGTTTCCAGTAGGGAGGGTCACTCGTTCACAGGTCAAACAAAAGGCCACTTGAGAAAACACAATGGCTCTAATCATTCTGTAATGTGTCCCGGTGGTATAAATGAACCCCTACTCTTTTTTGAATGGGGAACCAAGCAGATAAGTGGCGGGTGTCAGGTAACACAGAAAAAAGAACTAAAGGACGAATAATGCAGGTGAAGGTCAAACGAATAATCTGTATAACATTTCCACATTAACCCCGACTACATGGCCGTGTGGAGAGAATACAGCGCTGCTTCAGTAATACCTTAAAGATCGAATCGTGCTCCTGTTCCGTGGGCTCCCCCGCCGAGCGACAGGCTGAACGCACAGAGATGTCTCATTATTTTTCCATGAATATCTACAGAGAAAATGAAATCTTCTCCCGAACCTTTCAACCTCACCTTTCCGCCGAAGGAAGGAAACAATAATCAGGCCGGGGGAGCGCGTTATCGAGGTTCGGTGCTTCATTCACAACTCAGCCGTCCTCTCGGCGAGTAGAGAAATGCAATTTATTCAGCTCACCAAGGAAAGAGTCTTATCTGAGAGGCAGAATAAAAGGTTATTAATAAGAGTCTCTCACACACACAGGCACACACACATAGTTAGCCCCTCAGTGATGAGCTCCAATCAGCCGGCTCGGACCTCTCTGATGTCGCTGCTCTCGTCGCTCTGTCCTTCCTCGGACTATTCGCACAGAGGTTTTCGATCCTGTCACAAACCTACTCTTTCGCCGAAGGTTTCCATTATAGATGCTGTCATATTTTAGGCGCGAGACATTAATCAAACTCTTAATTATCTGAAAATTGAAATGGCACCGGAGTTTTGTTAAACTGAGAAAGAGCTTTGTGCTTTTGAACCCTCTACTCGACTTTATGGATTCGTCTTTCTATGGTAACAGTCTCCCTATTTAGCTTAAACAAGCAGTACAACAACGCACTAATAACAGTCATCGGTTGCTTCTTTTAACCACGACCACGACCGCTCCCTGACCTTAACCACGGGGTTATTACTGTAACCATGACGATGACAGTCCAAAAATCGCAGGACTACCTCTGTCAGGTGAACACACACATGGCTTCTTTTAAGCATTTTTATAGAGGACAGTCTCCTAAACTTGACCAAAAACCACCAGTGGTTGGTCCTTTAGGTTTAAATTCAGTCAAAGTGACAAAATCGCCACGCGGTTGTACTGTAGACAACTGTAGCTGTAAACGTCCAGAACGTCCGCCTGCATCGATAAATCCTCCACAGACCCACAGTGAGGTCTGGGGTTTTACCTGTGGACTTTCGGCGTTTGAAGATGCATAAACGATATTCGGTTGACCTCCATTATATCGGGGCGCCAGCAGATGTGTCTGCGTGACCGGGCAGGTACCGGTGGGGCTACTTGGGAAAATATATTTCTGCACAATTTGGGTTCACTGCTCTTTTAAGAAAAAAAATGAGGAGGTAAAAGTCTAAAAGGGCAATTGTTGTATGATATGAAACAGCTTAAAAAAGTGCATATATGTGAATTTGTACAGTTTTTCTTTGTCGGTACTTGAATAGAATAAAATAATCTCAGACATCCTCAGGGGACAGAATACTCTCTTTGCTCTCGTCCTTTATGCAGCTAGAGAAAGTCTTTGTAAAGCATCTTATTCATTAATTTCATGATGTCCTTTCCATACGAATCCTCTTCTCCATCATTAGCAACCCGGACGCCCACTTTAATCTCCTCTCTCAGTGTGAAGTGCCCCCTTGTCATCTCCTCTGCTGCTCCGATGGCTGACTGATTAATGCCATCCCTCGACTCCTCCTGTCCTGTCACGGGCTTGGCTCTCGCCGCTCCGCACTCTGATAACACCAGAACGCAGGTCTTCATTTTCCTCTCGTCGTCTAGGTTTCGCTCTCCTCTCCAGGCTCTCCTGTAGAGCCTCGGAGGCCGGCTGTCGCCCCGCTCTGAGTGTCTCCGCCAGCTGTCGCAGATCCGAACACGGGCAGAGAGCTCTTCATCTGCGCCTGGAGAGGCCCTGAGGTTACACAAACCGTGGCGGGAAGCACAGGTGGAGCTGTACTCGAGGACACACGAGGGCTCGATGACGAGACCACACACAGGAACTCTTCCGTGTGTATATTTTAGAAAGACAACATAATATACAACGCGCGCTCTCTTCTTCTGCAGCCATTTGATGGCAGTGACTGGAGAATTAGTGCCACCAGCTGTTGACCTTGACCAAACCCAATCCTGATGTTGAGGTAAGGGCAGGGGATGGAAAGGTGCAGTAATTTGCATTCTCTTTTCCTGATTTCGGTTCAAACCTGTGCCGCATTTCGACAGAAACCTGGCTACACTAAGTGCCGACTGACACGTGCTCATAGATACCACACTAGTGTGCAGGCGGCCGAAGACTGAATCTTTGCTCTTATCTACGCGGTACGACTCGCCGCGCGCTCACCTCGTGATCGGACATGACTGATATCGTAAAGTTTATTAGAACATCCCACATCGGTGGGACAAGCGGCGAACCTGCGTGACTGCTGTTATCTGACGGTACACGGGAGCCTTTAGACTGACGATGGTTTGGTCTGACGGGGCTGAACTGAGCCTGACAAGTCGAGTTGACCTAATTAAAGGTTTCGAATCAAAGGTAATTAAAGTGTAGTGAAATAGTTAAAGGTAATCACAGGTGCATTAGACACTGAGACTGGTTTGGAGAGTTGTGAAATCACAACTCTGTTCTGGATCTGTCCTGCTTTACCGTCACCGCTGCCCTTCAGGGTCATGTCGTGTGGCAGTGACCAGGTATATTCTGAATATGCACTTTAACACCAGACCTGCGTCTCAGTTCTCCCGCCGCTACGTCTCTGCCGTAAATCAGGAGACAGACTGAAGCGCGGACGAGCCAAACGGTTGCTCTCCAGGGCAGCGCAGCACTAATCCACCGTGACAGGGAGCGCCTGCATTAAAAGGGAGACTCGCATTCAAATCGTAAGTCAAAAATCCGGTAACACAACGGTGACTGAGCCGGCGGCCACTGATGAAAGCGGTTTTATGAACGGGGCGCCCGTGGCGACATTCCAGGACAAAATGTCCTCTTAAGTTCCCGCCGACGCAAACCGAACATTTCCTGCTGCTGAAGCTTCACATTAAATGCGTTTAAAAGACTGGTCATCTGGTCACGGACGGCGGGTCGGTCTGACGCGTTGCAGGGAGCGACGGAAGAAGAAGGAGCGGCCACAGCGGTCGGTTAGATGAAGAGCTGCAGGCGACGGGCTGCACACCTCCGCCTCCTCAGCCAGGCAACCAGCTCCCGTCGCCGCGCCCTGCTGTTCGCAGCAGAGAAATCAGACCACGGTTTCTCACAGAACGATGGAAAAAGGCCAGTTATTGCCCGATTTCTCTATTAAACCAACAGTAGTTTGCTTTGCTGCCCCCAGAATTCTGGGACCACGTTAGCTCCTACCACCAGTAACTACGGGTGTCGCCAATTCAACCGGTCGGAAATCTTCCAGACTGATACTTTAAAACACACTGCAGCAGGTGGAAACCAAAGGATTCCTTGACTCTTGATCTTCTGCAGTCACATGCAAAATGTTTCATAGAAAACAAAGAGCAGAAGACAATGAGGTGCCCTCCGGTTTAACCAAGCCAGACAATCATTTCCCAAGTTACCGGCTGCCAAAATCAATCCTTCCCTCTGAACCTGTCATCAGGCTTTTACTGACTTTTCAGTGACGGAGAGCAGCTGAGGCAGACGTCGACACGAACTGCCCCCGGCTGCCGACCGGCCAGAGTTTGGCCCGTTATCGGCTGAATGATGACAGCCGCTGCGACCGAGACACGAAACAGCGAAAACCCACGTGACACTGGTGTCTTCCCTCTGACACATCTATCGGCAAAGTGTGTCAGAGCTCCAGCTATTGTTTTTCCGACATGTTCCCTTTCTAATCAATATACTGTTGGAACATATACCACGTTTCTGGGTGTCTAGAGGTTCATTATTTTTCCTTTGGAGTGACCAGTCTAGTATCAGGTGTTATTTGGGGTTCACCTGTTTCCAGGTTTCATTAACTTCCAGAGTCCCTCACTGAATCTTTCACTCACGTTGTGTCTTCAGTCTCTCTCTCTCTCTCTCTCTGTGACACTACAGGCGTCTGCAAAACAAAAGACTTGTCTCTCACACAAACGTGTGATAAGTCAGCGACGCTGTTGCTAACAAACGTGGACGGGCCAGTTGAAATGTTCCAAAGTCAAGGAAACAACTGCAAAATGTCATACATGCAGGAGGAAATATTGCGGCGGTGCTGCTGAATGATGATTCACTTCTTAAATCGGTCCTGATATCAAAAGGTCTTTTTTTCCAGCTCGCCTACAGCTAAGAAAACTCTTGCTGTAAGATGGAAACCCCGCATAGTTTCTATATCAACAGTGGGCGTCCTATTTTCACAAGCCGCAAGAAAATGTTGGAAATGTTGATTCTGTCTGTCGACGCTGCGAAGGACCAGGCCGGAGCTGGTATCAAGACAGCTGCTGATTTAATTGAATCCTGTTCTCCATCAGTTTAGTTAAATCCTACGTGTGAAACGTATCTGAAAGATAAACTGCGACTGCTGATCGTGAGACAGGCGATGCAGCAGGGGGGGCGGGGAGGACTGCGTCGGTGGACGGACTGTATGTTGTGTTCGTTTTGAATTCTCCTTCTTTTCAATCAAGTGTTTACACCGGTTCCGAATGCCCCCGCCCCAATCCGACGTCAGAACGCTGTGTGGGGAGGGTGATTTCCAGAGCCGACTGACCATCTGACAAGCAGTTCCTATGAAGCCTACTGGCAGCCACAGCTCCATCCTGGCTCCCTGACCTGTTTCTCGGGAGTCTCGCTGCAGTGAAACAAACAAGTGGGACCGAGCCGACGTTCGGACAGTCTCGCCCTGAACGTGTTCACGCTGTGGCACTTGGTTGCCGTCACATTGCAGGTGTTTGAAAAGACAAACCAGCGAGCACTTTGTTCTGCGCAGGCTGAGGCCTGTCTACTTTGGCTTGTTAGCAGGCTAAGATTGTCCCTAAAAGCAGCTAAGTCGTAGAGCTGAGGCCGACCAGCTCGGCATGGGACGTCCTGAAATGGCCACCTTACAGCGGATGAACCTTTCTGGTTGAAGTGACACCTTGGATTTTTCTCTGGCACCAACCCCAGCACACACATTTTCGCCCCACTAGTGTTTAAGATCACAGGAGCACACAGCGAACAACCGACCGAATGGTTTCAGATGGGTCTGTATTGTTTATTTAATGTGATACAAATGACTTTTGATAATACCAAAGCTCAAGAGGCATAATATAGTAGCATTTTTATAGTGCTGTCTTGTCTTTGTTTTTTGTTTTAGTCTATTTGGTGCTCTGGGGAAATCGTTAGCCCATAACATTCTTATAATATTCCAAAAGCTTTAATTTTTGTTGTCTCTTGCCTGCAATATTGCCTCATAATTAAGCTACTTTAGGTGAATAACAGTCTTTTTAACTGGATTTACGACATTAAAACCCTGTGATAGTCTGGTTTAAACCTCGATCGGCTATATATAGGCCTGAAAGCAAACTGATTACATTAAATCTTGCAGCTTCACTTACAGCGGTACAGTTAGTTTATCTCATTCAGTGTCCTTGTGCATAGGAAACTGTTTTGATAGAGCCTGCCCTATTAAATTTAAAATCTGCACCTCTAGATTAGCGGGGCCCATGGAAGATTCTGCACTGGAGCCCGTCATTACGTTCCGATGCCGCTGTTCATCCCGATCAGGGAGGAAAGATGAAATAATCCCATGAGAGTAACATCCTGTCTCTGTCGTAACCTGTGCTGGAACAGGGAAGAACCAAAAGTTCAATTCCAGTTGATCTGCTCCTTTAAAAACATCCTTTTTTTTTTTCCTTTTGAGCCTGAGTTACCTGTGACTGTATCTTCATGCCTGAAACTGGCTTTTCTGTGACGGTGGGGGCCTTTTTTGTGCATTTGAAGACCAAAACTTTCTACCTGAAGGAGAAAGGTTGCAGCCAGGCTCCAATTAGCTGCTTCACTCGCCAGAAGATCCCAATGTCTCAGGATGAATCCCTGCTTTCGTTACATGTTGTGCCCGAGACGTATTTGTAACCTCAGCTATGCACTGAAATGTTTCCCCCTGAAATAAATCTGAGCAGTTTCTGGATCCAGTGCCAGTACAGCTGCCAGTACAGCATGACACCAACCAGGTGCTACTTTTTACATTCTTTCTCTACCGGGCACGTTCTCCCTTGTTTTCATCACAAAGGACAAAGTGGTGGCACGTAACTGGACACCCACACCTGTTTTCTTCGCAAGCCGACAAACCGACGGTGTGTGTGCATCAACAATCCAGAAGAGAAGCGGTTTAATCCCACGCGCTTCCCATGTCAGCGCTTCCATGCCGCTGAGCCTCGACTACTTCTTCTGTCTGCATGAGGCGTCCTGTGTGCGTTACAGGCATCAGCTGACACTGAGGGTGTGTGACGCACTTCAACTCTGCTCTAATCGCTATCGATCTACATTAAAGACGACTACGTGTTATGTGAAAGATGTGGCTTTGCAGGAAGAACCCACAGAGAAGTCATTGACTTGGTTTTACAGCCCACAGCTTTACTGCTTCGGCTCAGTCTCAGAGCTACAGCAGCGTCGTTTTCGGCGAGAACGCCTCTGATAAACCTTCTGTCCACTACCTGCTCGGCAGGTTCACGGCTGCGCTGTTACACAGGTATGATGTTGATACAGGAAATATTTCCAACATTAACCATCATGCGTGTAGAAACAACTCTCTGGTCAAATAAAGCTCATTTCTGTCTGCGTGGATTTGAAATGTTGGTTCAGCTGAACCCCCCCTCGCAACCGTGAATTAATGGGCAAGACTCCGGGGTCTGTTTTGTACATTGACCCCCCTGCTTGTGATAACAGCTGCTGCGCCAAGTGTAAGAGGCAGAACGGTGGTTAGCTGTAGCCTCAGATCGTGCCTCACACACATAACTGCTGGGGACGCCAGATAAGACGCCGATGAAGGAGGCTTCTTCATCACCGATAACTCTGCCGTACTCAGGGCTTAACGTGATATTTAGGGCTGACCAACAGAAACATTAACCGTGACAAACAGCAGGGCGACAGCTACGCGCGCACAGAGCCGCTACCTCAGCTACAACGCTGATATCCACACAGCGTCTCTCTCAAAGGGACAGACATTTGCTTCTAGTCACCGTCAATGCTCCTGTCCCAGCTACAGCGGGGGTCAGGCAGTCTCCCTCGTGTCTTGCCAACTACGTCACACGCTACGTGGCCGCGAGGACAGCCGTTGCTCGCCTACAGCCGTTGCTCCTTCACACCTGTGACGCATGTTTTAAATATGCTGGAAGAGCTGAGCCTACTGCTGGTTAAAGACGGGTTTCAGATTGGTGAGACCTTTATTTCAATCGTGAAAGCAAAAACGGCAATTGACTGAACGACCACATCAGACCTGGGGCCTGCTCCATACAGCGGGTTTAACAAACCCTGGACACTGAGTTGACAAACCGTGAGATGGGAAACTCGGCTGATCGGAGTTAATGCAATCAGCTGTGAGCATGTTTGACTCTTGAGCCGAGCCGACATCAGTGGAGCTCTGATACTATGACTGACGCGGCAACCGAGAAGAAAAGGTCTTCACTCTTTACTCCAGTCGCATTAGAAATTCTCATGCGTCCGTTTGGGGAGCACAAACATATTTTGAGGGAAAAAAGTGACAGCGGCAGCAGCCAAAGAGAGGGGGTTGCCGTGGGAGGGAATTGCTGCCTGGGTCAATGCATAAGTATGAGACTACGAAGTCGCATTATGCTTTCATTTAACATTTACCGCACTTTGATTTCCTTTTAACGCTACAGATGAAAAAAGTGGAGGCACGTGGCTGAACAAAATTCTGCATTCATTCGGGTGCAATCGATTGGGCTTCAAACACCGTTCAAACAGGTGTGGCACTTTCTGCTTATACAGTTAGCTCACCTTTGGGTTTAAGCTTATTTGACGTATGAATTGCATTGTCACATTGTGAATTATGTCAAGTGTTGGAACAGTATAAAAATACTAATCGCTTCCTTTCATATGTAGGAAATAAAGTAGACCAAATGAAATGTGAATTAATGAACAATAATGTCACGTGCCCTCTCTGGATTGTGCTGCATCATGTGGGGCCTTGACAGTGCAGAGGAATGAGGGTAATCACATGAAGTTTGTCGTGATCTTCAGCTCTACCCCCTTTGTTGTCGCAGGATAGCAGCTCACGTACCTGCACGGTCTCCTTTACTAACTGAAGAAGCGGTGGTGGCGATGGGTGCGCCAGTGACGCAGCCTATCACGCAGGTAAACCCTGCAAAAAAAAAATCAGGTACCGATCCCTGCCCGAGGTCGCAGCAGAATAACTACAGAATTTCATTTAAAATACTGTCAGTAGCCTCAAACGGAGTCATTTCTATATGAAACAGTGCCTTGTAATTCTGTGGAGTTCCTCTCTGATGGCCATTAGGGGTTTGAGGCTGGGGAACACAAGGAAAACCTGCAGTAGGCGTCTCAGTGCAAGGGACACTTTTCTCACCCTCGCTTTTCCTACGTGTTCTGTGTCACAGATGCTGCATAAAAACGACAAAGGGCAAAGCTCCGATCCGAGAGCACATTCACAGTGCGAGATATTCAAAATGAAAGGGTGGAAAATGTGGTTCAAACAGATCGGGCAGACCTAATGTTTCAGGATGCATTCGGAGCTTTGGAAAACGAGACAGAGAGCGGCCCGTATACTCTCCCCCTTGCCATTCTGACTTCATCTGGTCCTAATTTCAGAAAATAATTTCAAAAGGAAAACAAGAGAACGTCAGGATTATTTTCCAGGACGACACAATGATCTTCAGGACATTTTTACTGTTTCTCTCATTTTCCCTGTGTTTTCCACGAATGGACAAAAAGCGTCCAGGTTTTCCAGGGTGTGCGGGAAACCTGCAGGGATGTGACATCACTGTCACAGGAAAAACGCTCTGCGACTCAAAACGCCTTTAATTTTCGCTGTAACGCTGTAAGAACATCACCCACTTACTGCTCGTACACTGATCGTCATCATGAAAGGGAGAGAACAGCACTGTTTCCTCCTGTAATGGACCTTAAGCATCTTTTTAAGACCTCTTCCTCCGGCTCTCAGCTCGGCGTGATGTCCTGCGCCGCGCTTCAACACTGACTGACAGCGGCCAGGCCAAACACACACATCCCCACATACCCACGTATGGAGCTGTGACGTTATGGCTCACAGGGGCCGTTTTTAAAGCCTCACATCAGCTGACGCCTCAGTGTTTAACAAGCAGAGCCCATTCAGAACAACTTGAAAGTTTTCCAGGGAAATGTCTGTCTCCATGGTGACCTGAGGGCTCGAGCTAGTAAAGCCTGACAAGTCTGAACCCCACAGCTCCATCTCTTCTTCTTCTCGTCTCCCATGAGGCCCATTTTGATCTTTATGTGCAGGACAAAGACACCGCAACACGTCTGAGTGCGGCGGTTTACAGCACCTCCAGGACCTGAGCACGGATCAGCTCAGCTCCGCAGCCTATAAAACATACTGATGGACAAAGTCGGGGGTTTCTGAGAGGCACCCAGGCAGTAGTAAAATAAAAAAAAGGCAGAGGGCAGTAAGGTGGGATTTGGAATGGGTACTGAGTGCTATGTGTTGGCTTATGTAAGTGTACCGGCCTCTGCTGGACTCGGCTTAGTGAACCAGAGGGTGGACAGAAGGACGGGAGGAGGATGAGGTCGACCGGTGCAACCTTCCGCATGAGCGCTCTGCTACACAACGCATTTGGAAACTCTTTCTGGAGGAGAGTTGATCTGTGTGTGTGTGTGTGTGTGTAGGCTTGAAAGAAAAGTGGCCTTCCAAAAAGTAGTAAAATTCACTCTGCTTTCTTGCCCAAGGAACTGGTCCCTTTAATAATTCAGCGCCAGATGGGATTGTGGGAAGATGAGGCAGCAGATATGCTGGACAGAGGGGTCCTTTTCCCTCAAAGCACTGTCTTAGATGGGCTTACAAGAGCGCCATTTGCTGAGAAGGGGAACGGGAGGAAAACAGAACAAAAAGCCATTTATGAAAAACGAAACGTGACAAAAGGATCATAGTGATTAAACTGATGTGAATAAAAAGATCAACTGTGGTATAGTACATGTAAAAACGTGGCTGTCAGACTGCGTGGTTCAGAGGACGATACTGGCAGCATGGCTCTAGAGATACGGTGTCAGGCTGAATATCTAGTTCATTAAATTATGTAAAGTATCACCGTAACATTTTGTACGGACATTTATGGTCCCCAGAGGATGAATACCAGTGCCTTAAGTGATCCTCTGACCTCTTCCTCTACTGCCATCATCAGGTCAGAAGTCTGATTTGTTCAACGTTGCAAAGGGCCAGACCGATGTGTTCGCGTGCCCGAGACCGCCAGTCAGGTTTATCCTACCACAGATATACCAGAGATTTTCCTGAACTTTCCTGAGCCACTCACGCTTCTCAGAGGATAAAACCTTTCCATTTTGGACTCTCTCTGAGTTTTCTCCTAGTGCCACCATCTGGCCAAAACGCCACCTTTACCCACAGGTTACAGTGCCACCCAATCCAGCATCTGGATGCTCGTGCTTTTTTCCTTCAGTTCATCAGAGCGGTGTGAGCGTTTCAAATCCAAACAGAGCCCGTGCAAGCACCAGTCTCGCTCCACACTCCTCAGATACTCCAGATCAAGAGGGATCTTCTTTGCGTGCAAACGTCGGCACTGTTAACCTCAAAACGCGAGATTACTTTATCATCACCAGTGACGCATTTTATTTAAACAACCGGGAGACAAGACGTAGTCCTAGAGACGTATGCGCCCGATTCAGAGGAATCACCAGCACTGATGGTTTTAGCTTCAGAGATGTTGATGTTTTTCATCACTACAGGTTGGTTCTGAAAATAAAAGCTTGCAGCAGTAGACATAACTCATCAGCAACCACACAATCCTCAAGATGCACACGTTTCAGCTAACTATACGTCAGAGTGAGCCCAGGATGTATTCTTTTGTCAAACACATCCGTCCCTTTGCTCAAGCAGGCATGAGACAGAAAGTACAAAAACAAAGAAGACTGTGAACTCACCAGGCACTTTGTGCCGCAGGTTGCTATGGCTTCTCCACTGTCATATCCATTTCATTTCCAAAGTAGTGACCTCCAAAATAAAAGAACGGAACGAGGTCTGGGTGTTGCAGGCTTCACCTTGAAAAGAAGAAAGAGAGACGAAAAATCTGAGGAAAGTATCAAATGTGTGACAGCAGAGAGAGCTCGCAGCACAGTAACGAGCTCTGTAATGATTTTCTCTCCCTTCTTTTTCACCCCGACAACATTGATTTGATGTATTAAAGATCAAAAGCTGAGTTATTCTGTGGTTTCTGTTTCCACGAAGGACACAAGCATCATCAAATTTGAGGTGGAGAAGGAAAGTTTTACACGAGTCTGTGGAGTGTGAAATCATGAACCACACAAGACACAAAGAATCAGAAGAATGGTCGTGAAATTTTAGCATTTGTTTTCGTCCGATCGGACTCAGCTGAATTCATTAGGCACATGTTTTTGTTTTTTTCCAAGTTTCGGCAGAATCTGGTAACACATCACTGGCTTCAAACTGTTTTTCCGGAAAAGTTAAGACCAAGCTGGAGGTGCTGCCATTGGCAATTGATCCCGTGGTTCCTGCAGTGGTGCAAACTGGTGGCGGTCATCACACGGGTAAATAAACAAGTCTTTAATAAGTGAAGAGAATTTGGATTCAGACAAACTGGAATTTTACTGCACAGGAAAGAGGCTTGCAGAGCGTATTTCCCAATCCAAGCTGAAAACTGATCACTGAATGGCCAGGGGTGGTCAACGAGAGGCGGGGCAGCTCACTCACCTCGCTAATGATGTGAATTTGAATAAATTGTAAAGTTTTTTAAACCACTGGGGGTCGGAGGAACGAGCTGGTAACACAACTTTGACGCATCACCTTAGAAAGATGAGATGGCTAACAAGTTAGCAAACAGTTGCCCATTTACACATCCAGCAGACCCAGAGCCACATTATCATTCATCTGGAGTTGGTTCCCAAACGTTAAAAACAAACTTATTTGTCCGAGAAAAATATCTTTGTCTCTCTGCCGTTTGGTTTTGACGGTGGGTTCATCGGAGCTGGTTTGATGAAAACAGCTGCTGCTGCTGCTGCTGCTGCTGGAGACACTGAGGCTGAACCAGACGGTAAATGTGCAACGAAACCAAAACAAGGAGCTGAAAGAGGCTCAAACGCTCCGTTGAGCTGCGGTGAACCGTAGAGTTGGATGTTAATGTCGGTTCTTCCTCACATTACGAGCGAACGGGAAAATATAGAGTGCAGCTTTAAGTTAATCAAAGCAGGCTGTGTGACAAAAACTGGTTCCTATGTAGAAACCACTTACTAAATATTTACTCCTAACAACTGCTATGTACAGCACATACTTTGTGTTTACCTGTATAACTGGTGCAAACCAGATGGGACCTCGATCCACCGTACCTCTCACGTATCTTCTATCACATAGCCAAGATCACACTGACTTTACTACCGATGATTGTGAGTTAGACACATGATAAACTAGGGCACCGGGCTTTACAAGTAAATAGTTTAGCGAGGACAGTGAGTAGGACACCTCAGAGAGCAACAGTGAACACCTCTAGCCAGCTCTCATCATCCATTCGCTTTCCACCGGCAGATTCTATTGGATTAAATCAGTGGCTGGTCTGATGAGGACCAACAGTACGGACCCCACCAGACTGTACCGAGGCTGCAGCAGACACTGAGCAGTGGTAAGTGAGCCTCATCCTCACGGTAAAGAAGTCACAAGGTTGGGCGAGCAGCCGACTGCATGACCCGCAAACACACGCACGCACGCCTCAGATTGATTTAACGTGAACTGACAGGTGACTGAAGCCTCGCTGGCAGGAACCCCTCACCTGTGCAGCAGGACAGAAACCGCACACACACACACACACTTCCAGCAGTCCGGACAACGGGGCCGAGTGTGTGCGGAGGGACAGAGTATACATCTGTAGAGTCGGTATGAGCAGGTCTCTACGTGTGCATGGTGCTCCTCCCTGCGCCCCGGCCTTTTATCCTCTCAGAGGAGCTCTTTTTGACGAAGCGCACACGAAGCGGCCGTCAGCGAGGACAGATGAAGACGAACACGATCCATCACGATTCTCATTAATCCCGCGGCGCTGCCCGGAGCTCGCTGGGGTCTGCAGACGCTCGCCTGAGCTACAGAGCGGACTGTTCAAAGGGAATAGTTTCATTTTGTGGACCAGGACAACTGACGGTTTATGTGCCCATCTGACTTCCTTGTCCCACTGCTTCATGACGTACTGATTCCCAACCCTTTTCTAAGACATTCAGGTCAAAGTCTTGCTCCTTTTTGGGCCATTTTTTGCTATAAGCCACGAGCAATTGTTTTCAGTTTTTGTAGATTTAAATACCCAGGTTTGTTTTGTTTTTTCAACTGAATTGTGGGATCTTACTTGCAGGTTTTAAAGAACATTTGATATATATACATATTCACATCAAATGTTCTTTTTTTTACTCCAGCATCCATTAATGGTATGTTTGTTAAATTAGTAGTTTTAAATATCTACAATTACTGCTATAGTTATTGTCTGAGCTGAGCTACTGTGGTAGAGGCAGAGTAACACTGCAAGCAACTCAGTGTCCTTTGCCAAAAAGCTCATATTATGAAGCAGAAAAGCTGTTGAGCTTTCCCCAGCTTTTTTCGCGGAGACGTAAACGCTGACACCTCCAGGCAGCGACGGCGTTTCCCGAGTCCCCGCCGCTTTGCATCTCTTTCATGGCCTCAGACGGGGCTGAGGAGACGCTGCGACCTGTCCAGATGAGGACAGACAGACTCTCGCCATGAGCTGTCTGATGATGGGGAATATTCTGTCTGACACAGTTTTACAGTATTATACTATTTCCACCCAAATGTAATTTGCTAATACAATTTGTAATAAGTGAAAGTAATTTGTAGGAGACGGCCTCTTACCTGGAAGCTTCAAAGTTGACTAATTCTGATCTGAAACTGTCCATACTAAGACAAAGCCATCAAGGCCTCTAAAACACATATAGGAGCAACCTGCATCATGTGGGTTTGGTTGGGTTTGGGTAACAAAAAGCACTCGGTTAAAGAGCCACTCCATCGATTTCCCGCCTCAGTCTCCGTTTCCAGGTGTTGGGGAGCACGACTGCGGGTGTGAAAGCAGCAGTGTGAAGCCTTTAGTGTCTCCAGAGGGAGCAGTGGGGACTCTGATAAATGTCCTCAGGTGACGTCACCTGAGTCAGCGTCCATCTGGTCTGAAGAGCAAAAGTTTGAAAATTTTAAAAATCTGGGGGTGTGGGGTTATAGGGAAGTGAGCTGACCTGACCTATGTAGCCCCCCCATCTCTGCTGCAGGCTACAGGCTCCAGGATACATTAGCACCCATTAGCATGGCACACCTGAAACTCTGACTCAACTGTCGGTGGTCAAGTTAGGCTGTGGGTAGTGCAGGTGCCGGGTTTTCACCAGAAAGACGAACGTGTGAAATGAAAGCGGCGATGTCTCCTGTTCTGCTGCAGCGCTTTTAATCCTTTTTTCAAACTGTCCATCGAGAGCGTGACGGCGTCATAGAGGTGCAACGCTGAGTCAGTGAACTCCTAAGGTTGGAGAACGACTGCGGTCACCGTCAAAAGAACCGTCTTGACGCTTGCTAGGAAACGGGATGTGAAGTGCAGTCTCAAAGCAGAAAGATGGTTCACCAAACCCTCCACTCGGACCTCACGCAGAAACATACCAGTGGTGATTATAGACCACTTATCAGGCTGAGGTGTTGCTTATACTAACAATGCTCAATGTATTCCTGAACTGGAAGGTGACAAAAACAGTCACTGGTTTTCATGTTGTGGCTGAATGGTATATACACAGCATACCGCATACCCATAGATATGTACAGTATTTCCCAAAATGTTGAATTATTCCTTGATGAACAGCGGAATCACTCTCACGCTCTCTCTTTCTCTGCCACTAGTAACAAACTCTGGATCCTACTCTACCAACTCCCAAAACCTGCAAAAATAACCTCAGACGTCAGAAATGTCACAGTAGCTGGTTTCCAGCCCGACAGTCGGGACAGGACCTGCACCGTTCTGGTCCGCCGGTCACTTCCACTTTACTCTTTTTTTATTTTTCGCTCTTCCTCTCTCTCAGTTGACAGTCCACATGCAGAGTGGAAACTCTTGATTGCTAAATTACATAGGTTCAGAAACACTCATTTCAGCGGACGGTCGTGGTGGAGCCACAGTGACCTCACAGCTGCCGTGGACGAGACGGAGAGTGAGCTTCATTACAGTTGCCATTTCGGGGAGTGCTTTCAAATCTGTGCATACAATTGTTTGAAATTACGATACTGAACACGAGTATCTCTTGAAAATGGAAGCAGCGCTCAAGAGATGGAAGAAGTCCTTGAAAACGTCCGCTGTCCTCCTCCTGTCGCCGTGTTTACATTGACCCACTTCCTCGATCTGGTCTTTTGTTTTGCGGCTCCCCATTTCCACTCCTCTCGTTGTCGGCGTTCTCGGTCTGGGTGGTTTTTAATGAATTACCTCCTGATGCCACGATCCTGATCACAATGCACGTATGAGCCACCTGTAAATCAGCTCCGGCCTGAGAGCAACGTGAGCGAAATCCAATTTTTGAGCCATCTGTTAGTTAAAGGGAACTCGGTGTGCGAACAGTCAGAAGAATCAAGGTTACTGAGTCAGAGTGAAAGAGGAGAGAAAAGAAACAGTGATGGAAAGGCAATCAGAGAATAGGCCACTGTTGAATCACGCCGCTCTGAATTATCTTATTAATATTTTACTGAATATATTTCCAGGATTTATATTTCCTAATTATCTCAATGAACACGAACAGATACGAGCTGCTGTTGTAGAGTTTCATCGTTATAACATCCGGATTTCTTAACGTTCTCATGTCTGATTGATGTTTATGGCCGTTGGTTAGATTCCTCCACGTGGCTGGGTGATCTGTCTTGTTGTGCCCAGAAAGCGCATTGAAATTTAAATTCGATAGACAGACGGAGC
Organism: Xiphias gladius; assembly: GCF_016859285.1. Lineage (NCBI taxonomy): Eukaryota > Metazoa > Chordata > Actinopteri > Istiophoriformes > Xiphiidae > Xiphias > Xiphias gladius. Next base: position 33,947,426 of record NC_053400.1, on the reverse strand, counting down.
TGGAAAGACAGAGAGTCCATTTCAATCTGTGTTCTCGTCTGAGCTCGTCTTCTACGGGACATCAACACAACAATAAAAGCCGTGGCCCCTGTGGTTCCCCAGTTTAGCCAAGAACGGCCCAAGTGCCCGAAAGTGTTTGGGTATTATGACTTTTGTGAAGCTCAGGGAAGCACCCATACATCAGTGTTGGGCAATGGCGCATTACTTAGCAATGCACTACAGGCATGTAATTACTTTTTCAGTAGGAAGTAGTGTCAGGGATAACGATTTGACATTCAGTGATTACATTACAGTTAATAATGCCGGTTAATACCAGTCTTGCTCCGTTTACCGGGAGTTGGATGGAGGGTCGATGTCAGTTTTGTCTGTGCACGTTCGGTGGAGTAACTCGGCCGAGACACGTTGGCTTGGTGCAGGAGCCGGAGATGTGAGCTTCTACCAAAAGAGGAACGTGACCCCCACTAACCCCGACGTGTTCTCCGCTGCCTCGCTAACGTGAGGTAATGGTTCTCCCACTGTCGGAAATCAGCCGGTTTGATTCGGAGGAAGAGGATGTTTGAGCCCCACCGCCTCACGGTGAGGACAGCACCTCTGGCCGCGGTCGCCAGGACTCTAGCCGTTGATGGCCAGTAAAATCCTCCAAATTGTAGGTTAGAGTCTTGTGAACATTAAAGCGTCATTTTCTGTCTATACACAGTACGTGCCAAATGCGGCAGGCGAAGGTACTTTGTTGTTTGTCAGAGTTGTTTGATTGGAGTTGTTTTAAGGCACCACTGTGAGCTGAGCTGAGGGAAAAAAGTTATATATCGAGTTACATGAATAATTACTTTTGCTTTTGTGTAATTAGTAAAGTAACGTAATGACTTTTACAGTATGACTATTACGATGCAATCGATGGATTAAAGGGATTTCTTTTTTTTTAAGCTTAGACAGTGATGCTTACATTTTGCATTCTTGGTTGATTTATCAAAAAACTCCTACTTGAAAATTTGCTCCGATGATCTCGGAGGTCTGTGCAGCCGTAGGCGGGCGAGACCAGCCGGTCAGCATTCACGGTTTCCCTGGGGAGAACCGTTTGATCAGCAGCCCTTTGGTAATTTACTGCTGGCTCTGATGCCTCCATAGCGTGTTAAACAGAGGACACATGTAATTACCTTCAAAAAACAACTTTGGTCTAAGAGTTGAAATCTAATATTTGTTGTTGCAAAACTGGTTCGTCTGAAGATCAAGCTAAGGTTTGTGGTTTTTTTGTGTAAAGTGAATGTACAGCAACACTGCCTCTGTGCGTACCGACTATTCCACCCTTCAATAAAAGCTAATACATATATGTAAATCAGAGTGATCAGAAGCAGTATGATATTACGTTTAGTTCTTTTTCTGAACGTGCATTAGTGAGAACAACATGTCTCTTGACAGCGTCTCACGGTCAACACAGCTGTTGGCTCAGGAGAGGCTGGTTAAGAGGACTTTTGAGTTCAAATTATTGTGTCCCCCAGGTGCGGAGAGGTGTGTTGAAGTGTAGTCGCCGGAGCCCGGCTGAGCGGGCGATGTCAGCAAAAACACTGTTGTCCTAGCATCCTCCCATTTTGGGGAGTTGGGACTCCACAAACAGGTACTAACTTGGCAGACTACTCTTCATCTTTAAATAAAGTTCTTATATAAATTATTGAGGTTGCTACCAGCCAGGAGCAAAAGTCCCCTGAATGAACACACAGCACAGGGCTCCAACTCACAAACCTTTCTTCTTACACTTTTCCTTTTATTAAATCATGTAGTTAGAGCCCAAAGCGCCTGTGTGCGCAGCGAGCTGTTGCTAATGATTTCATTTTTAAAAATGTAAGAAGAAAAGCAGCGTAGCGTAATCATCCTCTAGTGAGCATAAATAGCCACGACAAATTTATTGGAAAACCATCAAGGTTTCGTCGATGGAGGGGGTTCATCCTCCGAGGAGCGCAAAGCTAATTTCCTGACAACCTTCTCATTAGATTTACATATTTCCTGTGAAAAAAATGGAAATGTCAACCTGACAGAGGAAAGCTGAGAGGGTCACGGTAATAATTAGCAGTTTTCCTCATCACCGAGAGCCGTATTTGCATTTTAATAATACGCCACGCTTATTAAGATAGAAATAAATAAAGAAAAGAAGGGCTTGCTCCCACACTGGGAGGTCATGATGCTATAAATGTCTGGAGCTCCAGAGAGATGCGGAGAGCTGGCGTGACATTACGGACATCAGTGAAAGTTTAGACTAAACTCAGGCAGCAGTTCTAACCATTTCTGTCCTGAGCGGAACGAGTCTGCAATGTTTTCCAGGTACAGTCGAGGTATCCATAACACCCCGACGAAGAACCATGTGGACAGGGACCTTTCTCCCAGAAAAAAGCGAAACACCGTCACACCGAATCGCCCCAGAAACAGACCTCAGTGTCCTGAAACACAAAGACGCTTCTCATTACATTAAACAGCCTTTCATATACAGGCCGCAAATACCACAGTCACAGCTTATTAGCGGTGGTTCTCATTTAATTACATCCACCCACTATTTGATTAACGCCTGTTTTTTCCTCCGTAATGAGAAAACTGAGCAGTTTAAATAAGCAACAACCGACCACAGCAAACTCAATCTAGTGGGAACAGAGCAGCTGCGTCATTAATCTCCATCAAGTTATGTTCCGTGCTTCGGTGCTGTGCAGCGAGTGAACTGCAGTGACCGTTGGGAAAGAAAAAAAACACACGTGAGATGAAACACACACACACACACACACAGACACAATTGCACGTCCTGTATCTCTGCATACGCCTCTTCACTTATTACCGTGACTGGAGGGGTCAACACAAACACAAAAAACCGGGCTGTCCACTACCCCCTTGCCTCACCTCCACTCACGCTGTATTAAACACCTGCTGGGAAACTGCTGTTTTCCCCTTCGCTCTTTCCATCTCTCTCTCTAGGAATAATGAGCAATAATTAGGTGTCGGTGAATACATGGTGGGGGACGAGAGAGGGTCAGCTGATGATCAGCTCGCTGACGTTCATCGTCGTTGAGGGGAGGGCCCGGGCTGAAAGGATCCTCCGTCCTCCTCCGCTGCCGAGGCCGACTCTGAAAAACCCCGGAGCTGCCTTCCCATTTAGGGAGACTTTGAAGGGGAAAGCTTGGAAATGGCTTTGGCTTTGATGCAAAGCTCTGTGGATTTGTGTCAAACCGGGCTTTGGCGATGCGGCTCCTCGCAGGCGTCCATCTTAGAGAGGGCGAGCTCACACATGCACACACAAACACACTTCAGGCTGGGCGATTTATCTCATCCCAGGCTCTAATGAGTGAAATGTGGTTTATCCTCCTCTGAAGCGCCGTTTAGTCTGGCCGCAGCGAAGGAAAGGGCCTCAGAGGAGAGAACGAGAAGGAGCCGGGCCTCCACAGACACACAGGGATGAGATATAAAAGCACGGCTCTGTATGGTCATATGGGGCTTTAACAGAGGCACACACACACACACACACACACACACACACACTCAGCTGCAGCGTTACGATGGCATGTCCTATTAGCTCAGCTGTAGGGGAAGTGTGCCTCTCCCTCTCTCTAAAGGGCCTCAGCTCCCAGAGGGGAAACAATGCTTCAGTCCTTCACTACAGAGGAGAGACAGAGAGACAGAGGGACAGAGAGAGAGAGACAGTCAGAGAGAGAGACAGAGAGACAGAGAGAGAGAGACAGAGAGAGAGACACAGAGAGAGAGAGAGAGAGAGACAGAGAGAGAGAGAGACAGTCAGAGAGAGAGACACAGAGAGAGAGAGAGACAGAGAGAGAGAGACAGAGAGAGAGAGAGAGAGACAGAGAGAGAGAGAGAGAGAGAGACAGAGAGAGACAGAGAGAGAGAGACAGTCAGAGAGAGAGAGAGAGACAGAGACAGAGAGAGAGACAGAGAGAGAGAGAGACAGAGAGACAGAGAGAGAGACAGAGAGAGAGAGAGAGAGAGAGAGACAGAGAGAGAGAGAGAGAGACAGAGAGAGACGAGGATATGTTGGTTACAAAGAAAATATCAAACAGGCCTTGTTGATACAGTGGAGGAAGAAGAGGCACCTTGTTTGGGCTTAAACAATCAAGCAGCCACTTGAAAATGCCTGAGAGCAAAGTAACACATGCATCTCTTTCTCTGGGTTCGATTCAACGCATTCAGCTCAGCTTTATTTGCATTATACTTGGGTCTAAAACATGTTGCCAAAGCAGATACATAAGTTAAATCAAGTGGAACAGGTCAGATGAAACAAGAGGAAAAAATGAGGAGGTCCCTCCTCCAGGACGGACGGACAGAGTTTGTGTGCGCAGAGTAGACAGAAATAACAATAGTAAATTATAATATGGATTAACGGAAGGACGGTCTTCGATAGGACCTGGGCCACACGGCCTTCTTTCTGCCACTCATACATGATACATAAACAGACTCCAGTAAATGACTGTAAATACTCGTTGATCAAGAAAAACGGGAGACTGCAGAGGAGCACCCTGCGCCAATTAATAACACGCTTTCAACGGGTGTTGCCGAGGCCACCTCCTAAAGAGGATTTGTAAAGACGGCAACCGGTCAGCGCCGGCTAGAAATGAGAAGCTGCTGACGTTACACGTTTTCTACATCAGTCTTTGCTAATTAAAAATAACCAGGAGAGATAAAAGGTTCCATAAGAGATTTGTTAGTGTCCGAGCTTCATAAATCTGGGTATTCTGCCGACCGGGAACTGGCAGAACCTGAACCCTAAAGAAGGCGGTGCCAGTGGAGAAGCTCGGCTAACCCCATCGGTCTCGTATCGCTCTACATCATACTGGTCACTCGAGTCACAGAAATGTGATTCACATCTGGCCGAGAGCCGGTCACAACGCGAGCAAGACCCCCTCCAGGTGTGGTCTGTATAACTGGACCGCACTATGAGCGACTCTGCACGCATTTACACCTGCACCAACGTGAGTTTATCCTGACCCGGATGAGATGTCCAGGCAGATCGCATTAATACCGGGAGTGGATAAGGTCTAAAGATTCATTTGTGAAGGAAGATGACTGCATTTATCATTTTTCAGAATCCTGGCACCTGATTTATTACAAGCACTGGATAAAACTTGTAGATAAAATAAGGAAAAAAGGAAAGAAGGAAAACGTTGCGAATGACGGTGAAGAATGACAGAATGTTTGGATGAGCTCTTCTCTTGGAAGGGAAGGAAGAACTGGAATTTTGGGGGGCAAACGTGGGGAAAATGTGACAAATCCAGAAATGCACTGTATCATCCAGGTCACGATTAACTTTGACCTTCTGACCAGAGCCAAGGTCAAACAAACAAAGGTGTGAGTCCTCCACAGGCCCGACGGCAGCCGGTAACTGAATTAGTTTGTGGTTTGCGAGAGCGAAAGATAGAGCTGGTTTGAATGAAGGACTCTTCATTCCTCCGGTTTCCTCAGTCTCCTGCTTCATACACATTTTCACTTATTACTAGACCCATAGTGATAATTATAAACACACACACACACGGGCCAAGGCGACAGCGGGGATATAGAGCGGTGAGTCACTGTGTTTGAGGCATCTATCACTGGAGTCTGATCTGACGTCAGCTGTCAGAATAAACATAGGCGGTGATGGGAGGGATCAGCTGGATGAGCCCTGACTTCTGAGCGTCTCTGCAGAAAGTAATCCTGATAATATTTAGGAACAGTCTGACATTTTGGGAAATACGCCATCGCACTCGGAGTCAGATGAGAAGAGAGGTATCGGTTTCATCCGTGTGTGTGGTCGGTGCAGAGACAAGACCAGAACAGGTTTAGCCTAGCTTAGCATAGAGCATGAGGACCGAGAGCGGGGGGGGGGCTGCCAGCGCTGTCAGATTATAAATTCAAAAGATCCAGGATGTAAAAAGAAACAGATGATTCCTGTTGGTGTCCGTCAGTACCAGCATGGGGAGTTGGGATGTGATAGCATTTCATGCCAATAACTGATTTTTCACATACGTTTGATGGTGCTGGACATAACAAGTTACGTAATTACTGCAGCTGTTGAGTAAGTGCTCAACACAGACCCAAACTATAAACTAGTGTATCCATTTTTATAACTGATATGTTTCGTCTGCATCGTTGCACGCCGGCAGGTCCTGATCCACCCTAGTCCTCGCAGGACCCAGCTCTTCTAAAAACAGGGTCTGGCCACTCATCTGCCTCTTTCTGAGCTTCTACCCCCCCCGCATCAAGATACTGACAGATTCTTTCATCAACTGACATTAGATCATGCTTATGATGAAAGGCCAAATCTAGCACTAGCTGTCTTAGTTTAAAATAGCAGAGCTCCAATTAGCCCGCCGTTGGGCCGCTTTAGAACGACTGTGTCAGACAGAATGATCTTTGATGCCAAGCTGGGGCCCTGCCTTGTCCTGCTAATGGGAAATCACGCGTCCCCAAAAAAAATTAAGACAAAGGTCACATGACACTGACTGCGGAGTCAATGAGAAGTTGGAAAAATGTTTGAGCTCCGGCTCTGTGCAGAGGCTGGTCACAGAAACACGATCACGGGGATTTTAATCTTAAAAAATGAAACAGGGGAAGGTACCTGATCCGGGCTGATATTTCTCACTTATCCCTTGTACAGACGGTGCAAAGTCACCACCAGAGAATGTGCAACACCTAAAATAAAGTGCTGACTGTAGACGATGTTACATTAGTTTGAAAAAGAGATATATGGCTGATGGGACAAGCTGTGTTAGACTGGTCTGCAGGGTTTTGGTCTTAAAATAGTCAAATGTCCCCAAAGACCCCAGGTTTAATTTCCAGTGGCAGTTCCTGCCGCCTGGTTTTGAATTCCAGCAATCATAATTGTTCACGGGCAGGTTGCCAGTGTGGTCCCTGATACTAAACTATAGACTCCTACCGGGTCGTTGCTTTGCCTTGTAAAGTAATTGCTGGTATGCGAAAAGAAATGGCCGCCGAGGCAGCGCACGACCGCCTGCGGCCTCCACAGTGTAAGAGAAGAGTTGGAGACGAGGACGACGGGGAGTCCGACAAGTCAGAAATCACAAAAACAGAGTCAGTTGCACAAAAATAACACACACATTTTTAAACCTTTATATTTAGTAACCCTACTGCACCCCGGGGCCATCGCATGAGACCACTGTGCCAATGTGGCGGGCTCCGGCTAAAACAAGTCAAACCTAGGTCAATGTTTTCTGCAGCGTGTTGGCCGGTCCAATACCGTACACGCAAGCGCGCGGTCTGGTCGATGACACAAACTGAAAATGTTTCACCTTGAGCAAAAAGATTCACACTCGTCTGGAGGCTGTATGAGTTTCTTTCATAAACACACAGAGATGAGAGGAAAAAGGAGAAAGACCGGAGGGAAATGATGGAAAAAAAAGTGCAGCTTCTGTTAAAGTTCCGAGTTCAATCAAAGTCTGAAGTGAAGACAAACACACGCAGAAGCCGTACAGCTAACAGCTGCACAGTTGGAACGCTGACTGCGTGGGACGAATAAACACAAATATGGTTCGACGGGCAGATTTGTGCGCATGACGCAGGATGAAGATTTGCCTCGCTTTCTGTCTGAACACACCTTGAGATCAAGGATTAGTACAGCAACGCGAAATCTGGATTCACAAAAGTAAAGACCAGCTGTCAAATCGGCTACATTGTCTCCCAATCCAAGAAGAAACGATGGATGTAAAACAGTGGCTGAGACTGACGTATTAGCGATCAGCCTCAGGCAGATTTTTTTGCCTCACATCATTCGTATAAATTTGACCGCACACGTGGCGTCAACACGTTAGCTGTGAGTTCGCTAGCGACAGACGCTGAGTTCCTTTTGCTGTAGTTTAAAATTTAACATTTCAACTCGCACATGTGCATCTTCGTATCAATTCTCGCCGCGCCGGCTGCATTCGCGTCTCGTGGTGTCTTTCCATTGACATTCGATCTGTGGTCTGTCAGAGCGCAGTCAGACAGCAAACATGATGCCTAGCTTGGTTAGCAGTAAAAATGATCGGAGAAAAAAAAACTAAGGCTCCTTCCCTATTTACAATACAGTGCACGACATTCACAGCCCGCCGTTCCATTTGAGTGTCTGAATTCTGAGCGTGTAAATGATCTGAGAAAATCCTCAGTGGGACAAAGAAAGTAGAGTCCATGACGTGTGCATTATTTTCTGCTAAGTAGAAGTGGATGAGTGAGCAAGGACGCGGCCTAATTAACAAATCACAAGAACAGCTGCGATGTAAAAAATGCACCTGGAGGTCTTCGGGGGAACGAGGGTAACTGGGGAGTAGACAGAAAAGGCTGTCAGTGTTTGCTTGGTCGCAGATTTGACAAAATGGTGGATGAAACAATGTCAGTTAAACTGCTGTTGCTATGGAACTGTCGGTAGCGGTTGCTGTGGCAACGGAATGTTCAACTGAAGCCAACTGGATCACATTTCATCGTCTCATCGGCACCTGAAGCACCACGTCCGCACGCAGCTCCTTGCATTTGTTTAAACGCAGCTCTGTTGGCTTGTTTGTTTTGGGGTTTTATCTTTTTTCTCTGCATGGACGTCTGGTGAGGCTGCTCTCAACCCACAGATCAGTCTGATTCCTACTGTCTTTGTGAAGACCAGACAGCCGCTGGGTTTAAGAAAAACTTTCACTGGTTTAGGGTAAAGAGTCAAAGAGAGGTGGCGGTGAAAAGACAGAGGAGTCAACCCTCATCATCAAGAAGCACAGCAACTGATCTCTGTCTATCACTGAGAGCCACAGTCAGAGAGAAAAACAATCTATTTTTCCCCACGGAGAGCGTGTCGGTGTTATTGTGATCATCCATGAGGAGAGCTGGTGCACCTGGGCACGAAGGGCTGCATCGGCCTCTCGAAGAGATGAAAATAGCCTGTTCCGCGCTGGTCTGAGCAGGTCAAACGCCGAAATAGCCCTGCCTCGTCGCACGGCACGTCTTGTGGTGCTCGCGGCTCGGTCCAGCTCACAGTGAGTCATCACAGTCACTAAATACCAAACGGCTGCACACAGAGGAGAGAAAACACACTGTGCGTCCAATGAGAACGACAGCTGGCCGGGACGGAGCTCCGTCAACTGTCTCGAAATAGTGACAGAGAGTTGCCAATGCTTAGTGTACTGCCAGTGACTGCCTGCCATTATTATCACATAAGCGCAAAGGAAAAATAATGAATGCGTAAGCTCATCCTATTGCTTTTTAGATAATTAAAGGTTTTCTCTCTAAAATGAAAGCTGAATACGGGCATTTAGATGACTTTCGTCAAAATAATGTCATTGAATGACAGACTGATCCAGAGTAGTGTTTTCAAAACGCAGCCATTTAAAAACAAATGATTATTTCAACGCAGCAAACATTAGGTTCCCTGCAGAATGAATTGCTGGTCCGAGGTGAAAGCCCGGTAAGTGCAACACCCAGAGTTCAGGACCTTTGTCGCATATTTTTTCCTCTGTCTGTCTCCGAGACACTATGCCGTCTGTGTCCACAATAAATAAAGAACAGAGCCCACATGCCATCAAAATTAAATATGGCTGTTTTTAACGTAGAGCTCCAGTGTCTGCTTCTTGCAGAAACCTGGTTGGGTGGGGATGCACCGGCGGCAGACGCCTGTCCTGTAAACCGGGTTTTCTCCCGTTCTTGTGACTATGATGCAGCAACCTTGAACTTCCAGCCGCCACCCTTGTCTGTAACAGTCCACAGAGCGCGAGGACACTGTCTCTCTACTTTTTTGGTGGAGCTCACTGAATTTCTCACGTGCATTCACGCTGAATATGATAGTTCCATTTTAATGGGTGAGTTTAATACACTTGTTGATAGTGAGACAGATACAGACAAAGTGAAGGAGTTTTTAAAGTTATTACAGGGTATGAATTTTAAACTGCATGTTAACAAGCCAACACATAATCTAGATCACACTTTGGACCAGATGATTTCATTTGGGCTAAACACCACTGTGTATTTTTTAATGTCTTTTATGCTACACTGCCAACTTCTATAGAGCAGGTGGTTGAAACATGCTGTCCTACTCCTGAAATGACCTCAAATTTCTTAGCACGTATTGCCAGAATCCAGATTACATCTACTCCATCCTCAGTTGACAGTCTCCTTGACGCTTTGACGATAAATTGGCTACAGCCCTTAATGCTGTTTTGCCACTTAAAATTAGAAAAACAATTTCAAAGAGGAACATGCCGTGGAGGCTCCACGAAACCGCTAAATTAAAGAGGGACTTTCGGATTGCAGAGCACAGCTGGTGTAAAACTAAATTACATGTGCATAAAGAGATTTTATCAGAAAAATTAAAAATTTATGGTAAAGAAATTTGGTTTGCTGGGCAATTTTTTTTTCTAATCCGATAAATTCTAACATAAGAAACCCCAGAGTGCTTTTTAGCACCTTTGATCACCTCATTAACCCAGTTACAGACCACAGTAACCATCTTATTGCTCCTGAATGTGATGCATTTGGACTACTTCAAAGAGAAGACAGCCCACATCATTACAGTTTTTAATCTTTAGATGCAATGAGGCCTGTTCCCCAAAGCATTTAAGACTGCACTACAAACCAATCTCCATTCTAACATTTTTAAGGAAAATGTAAGAAAAACTAGTGTAAATTCAATTGATCAATTTTATTAACTCAAACAATAAGTCGGAAATGTCTCAGTCTGGTTTCGGGCTAGTCCTAGCACTGATACAGCTCGAGTAAAAGTAGTGAATGACATCAGGATACATTCAGATGCCAATAATCCTTCAGTGTTGGTGCATCTCGATCTGAGTTTGATACAGCTGATCACAAAATTCTTTGAAATAGACCGAGGGATCACATTGGAAGGTGAGAACTGTTTTTTTTTTTTAAACTGCTTTTCCTCTTATCTTTCTGGCAGAGTTCTTTTTTTCAAATTGATAATAACTTCTCCAAAAACTCAAAATAACCTGCGGGGATCCCCATGGATCGATTTTAGGGCCACTTCTTTTTCATCTATATATGTTAACCCTCAGTCACCAGGAGACACGGGATCTCTTTCCATAGTTATGCTGATGACACACAAATTTATGTGGTCATGTCTCCTGATGACACAGGACCAACTGATTCCCTTTTTTAAATGTATATTTTGATATTAATGTGTGGATGTCACTAAATTTTTTACGGATCAACCAGGATAAAACTTAATTTTAGTCATAGGTTCTAAAGCTAAGAGAGAGAAATTCTGCCTTTTATCACCTCAGAAATTATACCAAAGTAGGACCGTTTCTCTCTCTGAGTGACAGAGAAAAACTGATGCTTGCTTTTATATCGAGCAGGCTTGACTAATGTAATGCATTGCTTTCTGGTCTACCCAAAGATGTTATAAATCAACTACAGCTGATTCAGAACTCTGTGGCCCGAGTGCTGACCGGGACCAGATAAGAGAGAGCACATTACACCCGTTTTAGAGTCCTTACATTGGTTGTCTCTCAGTTTCCGTACTGATTTTTAAATTCTTCTGCTTGTTTTTCTTTTACTTGGTTGTGCGTCCCAGTGCGGACCCTTAGGTCCTCTGGCACGAGTCTGTTAGATGTTCCAAAGGTTCCAAAGTGCAGGACTAAAAGTTTCAGGTGCTCAGCCTGAGCACCTGAAAGCAGCTGGAGGTGTTGAAATCTTTAAACGAAAACTTAAAAACCTACTTCTTCAGCCTGGCTTTTGATCAAGAATGGTTTATAGACATTACTTTATTTTATTCACTTATTTTACTGTATGTACGTTAAATAAATAAGTAGATAAATAAGACCTAAAATAGAATACATTTTATTTTATCTGTTATTTTTATTATTGTTATTTTATGACCATTCTGATCATTATTATTCTTATTATTGTAGCTTTTAAAATCTTTTTTAATCAAGTTTTTATTTCACTCTGTTACGGTCTACCCTTGCTCTGTCTTATTATCAGCTTATCAGGCATCTGTGAGGCACTTTGAACTGTAATAACCTGTATGAAAGATGCTGCACAAAAAAAGTCTGACTGATTGAATAGGTATGACACAGCCTGCTGCTGATAATGAGCGTGTAGGCAGGTTAACCGAAGATGGAAGAAATATATTTTTGTTTGGAATAATTGAAAACGTGAGTATTATTTTAAAAAGACAAAGAACGTAGAGCCAGAATGCTAAAAAACCCCGTGGCAGCAGAATTCTGAGGATTCAGTATCTGTCATTTCGAGGCGTCTTAGCAGAAAAACGTCCTTCAAAAGAAAGAACGACAGAAAGGCCTCTCAGATTACTAACAGGACTTCTGGATCTGTCAAAGACGTTTTCAAAGGTTTGTTCTGAAACTGCCTTTCATCTAACAGTTGTGTTAATGCAAAATAATGAGCAACTGGAGCAGAAATTTGACATGAGACACGTATCTGTCAAGGACGTATCGCGTGAGCGGGGTAAAAATACAATTCTACAGTTCTGGACACCCGAACCATGCATTCACTGTATGTGGTATTTTTGATATCCCATCATAATGTGCAGCACATCGGCTCGTCATTACTCCAGCAGACTGAAGAGCGAAGGGAATGACACGATCAGCCTGCATCAACCTCACGTATGAACGACTGTTCCAGTGAACAGTCAATATTCAAATCTTATGGCATAGTTCAAGGGTTGTTAATAGTGGAGGAACAAGCTTACTAGCAACCTAACATCAGCTGACAAGACACAAAGCTGACTTGCAGCAACTCAAAATGAGCTAGCAAAACTCAGAAGTAAAGTCAAACTTTGAGGCAACGTCATAAACGTGGCTAAGCTAGCGGAGGTTCGGTACCGACCACGATGGCACAAAGCTGACCGACCGTTAGCAGGGCTAAGATACCACAAAAGCAAGCAGCATGGGGCAACCAGCTAGCTTTAGTGAATTATTCTAAAAAATAATCATTCTCATAAAAATTACAGTGTAAAAATATGGTATGTAGTAAACGAAACACCCTTAACTGCCAGCTGTGCAGTGTGAAAACTGTAGCTCAACGGAGAAGAGGGAAAATCTCAAATAAAGAGGAGAAGAATCCTGTGAGCATATTGCTCCAGAGCCTTGACTGCACTACAGTAAAAACAGGCAGCCTTAAAACCTACACGCTGCTCACAATTGTGTATAATAATATGAAATCACTGTAAACCTTTTTTAGAGGACACCTGGTAAAAGGGAGATTGAAAACGTTTGCCATGGAACAGCTCTGTCACTTTTCTGTGTTCCAGATGTCACGTCTCATGTAATTGAGGTAAATTGAAAGAAAAGCACGCAACCACTCACATAAAACAGAAGTTAAATGAATTTTCAAGCCAAAACTGGTTCATTCTGTGCCTTGTTTTCATGCAACCTGCACTGGTTTATAATTATGACAATACCAATGATAATAATGATAAGAGTCGTCATAGTAATTCCACTATCAGTTAGTCGACCTTAGATTGAAATCAGACTGAAAGGGTGGGTTTCCTGTTAACTCCATCCAGGTTTGGGTACGATCTGGCCTCGGGCTCTGGGAGAGTTGTTCATATTCATCAATATTCAGTGCACTGACATCCAACACTGGAGCAACATTAATTTTTAATTTGAGTGATGATCCCCTTTAAGAGTATAATCTTTCGGATGCTGAGGGCTGGAAAGATTTCTGAAACCACTGCTGAAATCCAAACCGAGCGAGGCGTTCCTGGCAGAGCCGGTGGCACTGCAGTGATAAAAGCCTGCCGGCTGAAAGCTGAATTCCCTCCAGACGACGCGCAGGAGATAGTACATCATCATTTTATGATGTCTGATGGATCCAGGAGTCACTGTGAGATAAAGGGCTGTGATTTAGTGCTTTTGGTGGAAGGACTCTCTCTCAACCCGCCGCATCTAGTTTAAATTACTGATCCCCTGCATCTTTTTGAATGGCATTCAACAGACTGCAGGGCTGAAAGGGCCTGAACATGTTGCTTTCAGCTGGCAGGTTTACTGCACCGACTGAGGGGGTAGATACTGGTCTCTCTCCGTTTCCTCTGATGGATTTGTTCCTGTCTGATTGAGGAACTCCGGTGCAAAATGGCGGCTCTGGAAAGTAGCTCTTGTTCCTCGATTCTGAGGGACCGACAATAAAAGCTTTTACCCTTGATGTTTCAGATCACTCAAATATCCTCTGCTCTTAGTCTTGAATATCACTGCTGGAAATACTCTACGTGATCAAAAATTTCCACATACTGTTGCGTATTTTGGAATGTTTGTCACGTTTCCCAAGGTCCAGTCAAGGGAAGACTTAATGTTACAGCACTCAGTGATGCACGGTCAGACTGGCCATCAGGACTAATGGGAGAAATCCCGGTGAGCTGCTGCGTCGTCGGGCCGGCGGACCATCAAAAAATCCATCAAGTTTTTACCGGCCCTCTCTGTGTGCCTGTCATGAGGGGTGCTGACTATTCCTGGCCTGGGCTCACCGGCCAATCACAACCAGGTTTCGACCTTTCAGATGAACGGTGTATTTCCGCTGTTTATCTCGTGGAAACTGACGACACAAACACGTATCATAAAACGTTTCTGACGTTGATTGAAGTTGATTGAAGTTGATTTAAGTTTGGCCATACAGGAAATGTGATCCAGGTATGTTCTACGCAGAACATTTTCCAGGGTGAAAATAAACTCGTCGGTGCTTTCTGGTGGACAAACTATGCTATGGAGAAACCGTTTCTTTGGCATTTCTGTTTTTGGCATTTAGTCACTTAACAGCTCACATACACACCAGTACAAATATATTTGCAAAAAGCTAACACCTGCTGTTATATTGGCCTGGCTGATTGATCGGTCTAGCTGTAATTCAGACAGAGGGCAAAATGAGTGTTGCCATGATAGAGTTGTATGACGTGTCATCGTATTAGAAACCTCTTGTGCAGTGTTTTGTGCCTAACAAACCTCCGAGCTCAAGGATCTGTTACCCGATCTGGACTTCCTGGATCACATTTAAATCTTCCCTGTCCCTTTGATTGTATTTTTCTTGACACAGGGCCATTTTCAAACTAAATGTTCACCCAGCACAGATCGTCGTTTGTCCAGCGGCCTGATATGTGATTGGTTTTCACAACAGCTTAGATTGATATGCATATTCATATTCCTTGGAGCGTGACTGTTTATTATTTTTGACGAATTACAGACTTTATATTTAGCACTACCAACAAAGCAGATACTGTGTGTACCCTCAGCAACACTTCGATTCCATGACACAGTATGTCCCGAAAAAATGACGAACTGCAAAACAAAAAACCCCCTCTTCCTCTTTTCTTCACTGTTTGTGAAAGCAGCTTGTGAAATGTATGTATGTGGGTCAAGGACAACACTTCAATGAGCGCTCTTTCAGCAGCCTCCTACGTCTCTGTATTGAAGATGACAAGATGAGTAAACAGTCCTGACTTGATGTGGACCAATATTCTGCTCTTTTGAAAATACAAAAAGGTCTACAGCACGCCACAGCCCGCGGATACCTTCCGAAGCAACATGCAGAAGCAGAAAAAGAGACTAACTGTGTGTGTGTGTGTGTGTGTGTTGAGAGCTGCGGGGCTGCTGACACTGTGCGACACCACCAAACCTGAATACACCAGAAACAGCAATGAGTCAGGCTGTCCCACAAGGAAAACTAACTGGGTTGGACTTTTGCTGCAGCTGAACGGTGCAGATACAAAGAAAATCAAGCTTTTTCGACAAGTTAGAGGCCGAGACAGAAGCCTGATGAGACAAATGTGTATTTGTATGAGCCAGCTGGGGAAATATTGGCTTCTCCTCCGGTGCCTGTTTGCCAGTTCCAGCAGCCTGGGGTGACACAGTACTGTATCTACTGAAGGCCGGCAGGTTTTAGATGGCTCTGTCACGTTTCAAGATGCATTTTTAATCACAGCTCGGCGCAGAGTATCTCCTCGCCACCCCCAGCACAGAAAATAACAGGGTCAGCAAAGAGCGCTGGCTGTACGCTCTCCACAGAAAATTAGTTTTGACAGTGTTTTCTGCTGATTATAACGAGAACAAATTGAGCTTTAAGTGCGTTGGCTGATGAAGGAGCGTAGATTTGTTAAACCCGGCCCTGCGGGGTCAGTAAACAGCCTCACACAGATACAGCAGCGCAGGACAAATCTAATTAATGCAGCAGCATAAGCGGTTAAATGTGACATTTACGGTATTCGTTTACACCAACTACAAGAAAACACAGAGCTAACACTCAGACAGTCCTAACTCGTGTCTCTAGTCATTATAATTTCATATGACGACATTCAAAATAAAGTTTTAATGACTTACTGTTAACTCCACTGACTTAATGAAGTAGAGGGGAA
Organism: Xiphias gladius; assembly: GCF_016859285.1. Classification (NCBI taxonomy): domain Eukaryota; kingdom Metazoa; phylum Chordata; class Actinopteri; order Istiophoriformes; family Xiphiidae; genus Xiphias; species Xiphias gladius. The sequence goes on along the minus strand of NC_053400.1, from coordinate 33,931,117 downwards.
TTTGGTGTGAATTTAAAACAAAGTGAAGCCCAGTTCACACCATTAACTACTCTACTGCCCCGATGACTGTTCCTCCACCAGCGCAGGACATTACGTGACATAAAGTATGGACAGCATATGCCATTTGTCCCAACACCCCAAGCTTTACATAATGGTTATGTTTCACTATGACTGTCATGGCTGACCTTGTTATAACGCAGAAAACGGGTCAACACAGACGCGTGACTTGGACATAGAGTAAAAACTCGCCCTTCGTATCCCCTTTACTTCCGACAGTCTTTACTGTTTCCTTTTAACCACGTTCCCGATGTTGTAGCTGCCCAGGCTTTAACTACAGACCCCGTTTCCACTTGTCATTTCAAGTCTGTCGTACCTGGATCAAGTCCATGCTTTCATGTACTGCTACGTAACTGTGTCTCTGTTGGTCAGATCACAAGTCCGATCTCTATCTGTCTTTGTTTTCTCGGCTATGCGTAAATCAGGGTCGGTGCTCCCACGGTCCAGAAGGAGGTTTAACGCACCTGACGCTGTTTGGTAACTGACAAGACCACCGGGAGGAGTAGCGTCTGACCTTTAGCAGTTTAGTTACAACAGCAGCAGTTCAGCAGCAACATCAAACGCATTTATGAGAATACAGTTTTAGCGCCTTCGCGGCTCTAACTCACGCTGCTCCCTCGCCCACACGGATCATTCGGTGGCTTAACTGGGGAGCGGATAAACACCGCAACGACCCGGCGTTCCTTCTGTGTGACGGTGTTTTGAACATCACGGGGGCTGTTTTCTTTTTCCTGTCATTTTAACAAGACGACTAATGATGACGGCTAATTTCAGTGCAACTTTAGCCGCCATTAGCATCCTGTGTTGTACCGGAGGAGTAAAGATTAAGTATGTGTCTTGGAGAGACAGGTGCACTTCCACCTTTTCATCATCCGGCTAGCAATCTTCAATGCTTGTTGGATGCATTCACGCTTCACTTGTCAGAGACTGGTTAGTTATCTGATCCGCCCAAGGCGCATGAAGTGTAAATATTAGCCCATTTTTCCCCGCAGTATTTTAAACATACAATGACAAAGTGACTTTATCTCCTGGCCCTGATAGAAGTTTTGGAAACAGGCTTTTGGGGAGGAAGGTAACACAGCGAGGGATCACTGGCTGTGCTCCATCTGGCCGTGCCGTCTGCAGCTTGTTACATAGCAGCACGAGCGGGGAAACCCGGTTAAATACTGTGCAGGCGGCTCACGAGGCAGCAGGTAGGACACTGAATCTCCATCAGCTGATAATCAAACAGCGGCTGGTGGTGGAGATGCTGTGGCGAACTTTCATTTTAACTTTTCACAGCCTGGCAGAGACATGACAGTTCCGTGTTCGTGTGGATTTAGCCACAGGCCATCTCAAATACGTTGTTAAAAATCTGTATTGTCTCCCACACTGTTGGTACACCTGATATTTTGTTGACTTGTCACTCAGAACCATCGATACAAGCTGGCACAAGCTACGTGTGCCTTTTTGTGTTAAATATGGATGAATTGGATACCAGGTTCTAGAGTGCACTCATTCTAAAATATAAACCACTGCTCAGCTAAAGGCTGAGTGATTTAACAGGAGAGGCAAAAGGCTGGGATTGCGTGGATATTTGTGATGGCTTCATTGGTCAGATTTTATGTTCTCACCAAGAAGCGCAGAGGAAGGTCGACCAATCGTTGATCACTGTTTTGCAGGAACTGATTTTTTGCTAGAAATATAAGGCTTCCATTTCACGGTGTCTTTAATTCCTGCAGAATAAAATGTCATCCAGGTCACGGTTTTCCAAGAAGAGTTGAATCGAAGGCAACTGGACTCAGTTGCAGATACTTGAAGACATTCCACCTGTCATCCAAGAGGCTTCCTCAGTTCCGACTGACTGGTGGGGAGTCCCAGGTATTTAGCCTCCGTGGGGTCGTTATCATCGATGTCTCTTGGTTCGTTAGTGCTCCTGGCTGTTGTAACGACAGTTGTTCGAGTCCCTGGAGTCACATGAGGCCAAGCGTGAATGGCTGTTAAATCTCTTGGGAAGGGATGAGAGGAGAGCATTGCAGATGGTTGATAAGTGGTGTCGTAGACCTCCTCCTCTGTTGAGGGATGGTTTCTCTACTTAAACGTAGTTCGCCTCCTTCACTCCTCTTTCAAACCACCTGTCCTTCCTATCCAGAATATGTACATTGTTGTCCGCGAAGGAGTGTCCCTTATCCTCCGGGTGTAGGTAAAGTGCTGAGTCTTGACCTGAGGAGTTGGCCCTCCTGTGTTGAGCCAAGCATTTGTTCCGTGGTTGTTTAGTTTCACCGATATATAAATCTGCGCCTCCCTCACTGCATTGGACCGCATCCACTAGATTGCTTTTTTTATGGGTTTGGGTGTGCGGTCTATCAGATGGACCAGTTTCTGATTGTGAGTGTGTTGCTGGGTTTGAAAAACCCAGGGATGCGGCGCTTGTTGAAGATCCTCCTGAGTTTCTCAGATACTCCAGAAACGTATGGGATGGCGATGATGTTGCATTTATTCTTCTTTTACTTGATTGTCCAATTTAAATACGGTCAAAACAACTCGGGGTTATTACAACTTGGGTCCAGTTTTCATGTTTATTTTTAATTCTCTTTTTTTTTTTGTAATCACCAAAGTAATAACTGAGATCTGGGGACATGGGGCCGTCACTAAGTCTGATGGGTAAAGATACACAATCAGTCAGGTTTTTAACAAACCAACAGTTTATCTGAACCCCTCTAGAGTTCAAACTGAAAGTGGACGCACCTGAAACGTCAGTAATAATCCGTCACTGAACAGGAAACCTGTGTGCACACGACTGCAGTGAGCACATTAGGTCAAAGTTGAAGAAGGAAGTGGGTCTGTAAACTGATGGATGGTTAAAAGAGACAGTTTGGGCAATATTTTTTCTTTTCTACAGGTCTGTTTATTTCTGAAAAGTCCAGTGCAAAATTAATTTGGAAATCTGCCATGGGAACCGTATGCAGTATAGACCTACTTTCTGAGCTGGTCTACAAAGAAATGTCTACTCTTTTGGCTCCATGCTCTGACCACAAATCAAAAGTTTGGCTCGGTGAATTAATTTAAATAAACACTATAAAAAATACTGCAGTAACAGAGCAGGGATTCGGACGTTTTAACTACAGTGATTTATTTAGAAATGTCATTTTAAGAGTCAGAGAAAACAGAGTGCAGATGTCTAAGCAGATTTCCAGTACATTAATGTGATAAATTATCATATCTGATGACGCGATGTTCTTTATTTTCCCTGAGCGGCACGGTTGACAAACCTCCTGACCTGAACTCAGTGCAGCAGGTTAATGATAAATTAGTCTCCAGTTCTGCTGACAGCAAACACAAAGAGACGTTAGAGAGTCAGACTCCATTAACAAGGAAACAGAGAAACGGCCGATTAGACACCACAGATAAAATCCCTAAATAAATGTGTACACTGCTTTATTCGACACAGAAAATATGACTCAGACCAGCAGCTGTTGTTTGTCCGCGTATCTGTGAACATTCCTGCAAGGAGCCCAAGATGGCAGGGGAACAGTGGGCACATTCAGACACATGAACAGGCTGAGATGGGCTGAAAACCACGGCGATGACTGAACGACAACGATCTCTGATCATTAGGACGGCCGGTCAAAATTGAGCGCAGACATTTATCCAGACAGCAAACACAGAGATTTATAATCTCAAAAGTCCTGGGCAAAAGTTTCAAGGCACTAAAACTAAAGGGAGAACGAAAACCAAAATAAAGCCATGAATAGTTTTTTATTTCTCAATGAACTTCATCCAAAGTGCATTTGAGAGAAAAACCCTAAACCAGATCAGTATTTGCTGCGACCCCCCCTTTGCCTTTCAACCAGCACCGGTTCTCCTCGCTGCACCTGGACACGGCTCTTCTGTGGATTCAGTCTGTCTCAGTGTCTCCTGTCTCTTCATGCGATCCCAGACTGACTCCATGATGCTGAGACCAGGGCCCTGTGGGGACCAGACCATCTGCTGCATTTCATTCTGCAGCAACGACCCCAAACATATATCCAGTACATTTAATATCCATTAACAGTAAAGTGATTCATTCAGTTCCTTCTGAGGAGTCTACAGCTGTCGCCGTATTTGATTTGTTGCAGTTTTCGAAAAGGCGCTGGAAGTACATCTACGCTCACTTCCTCATTTAGAGATTCTGGATCTATTCAAATGTGCAAATATCACAGGCCTCACGCCCCGCCCACCACCGCTGCTTATTCTAGGCTGAGCGGTGAAAGACAGCGCATCAAGATGGCTGCCGTTAGAGATTCGACTTGTCTGTCTGCGCCTCAGTCAGACACATCCTGCTTCAAGGTTTCATTTTCGTTGAGCGGAAAAGGCACAGACTTCCTGTTTTCTCCTCCAGTTGTCCTGACAAACTCCGGCCGCTTAAACACAGACACTCGACGCTGGTCAGTACTGCAGTCACCTGTTCTCTCCACTGCAGAGCGGCTGACCGCTCACCTGGTCACTAGAACACTCATCTACGTCTGGGTTTAGCTTGAGGTGAGACTTGAATGACATTAGTGTAGTAATTAACAAACATCCAGGGGAAGGTTCATAATGTGGTTGACAGCCTACATTCAACCTGTTCCCATTTCTGATATTTGTCTCTAAACACCAAACTCAGCCAACTCAAAGTAATGTTACATCCACAGCCACTGCCAGTGTTGCATTAACACTGGCTTGCATTTCTAGAGATGTCAGTGTGCTGCCCGCACGTTTTCATGCTTTATCCCAGCTGTTCTGCTGCTGCTACTTGTCCATTACAACACCTTTCACATTATCCTTTGGATTTTTTTTTTTTAAGTGATGCAGAAAGCTAAATAATGCACAACTTCATAGTTCTCATTTCCAAGGGGTTACTTTTTGATTAGCTGTAGTTTCATTTTCGTCGTAGAAAAAAGGGCAGTCCACAGGATTGTTCATGAGAGTTTTGTTAACAAAAAAACTACTAAACTAAAAAACTGAAAAAATTGAATTCACGTATTTTTAAAATTGCAGCACAACAATAATGCAATCATAGTTAAATATCAAAATTCCGATAGAGATGATGAGAGGAAAATTGTGCTGTCAGATAAAACAGGAGCACGATGAGGAAGTGGGGCCGTATGGAGAAGAAGGGCGGAGGAGGAGACACTGAACGGCACCAGGAGGAGGAGGGAAAGAAAGGAATGAACATGAGAGGCTGGAGTGCGGTGGAGACCGGTGATGAATGGGAAGAGAGAAGTTTTTCAAAGCTCAGGTGGCGTTATTAACACGCTCCCGCTGCCGTCCCGGACGCGACATGACTGAGAGTCACTTCAGCAGCAATCTGGAAAGTAATCAGGCCAATTTGTTACCTAAATGACTCGTGTCCCACTGGCGAAATGCTGGTCTGAAATCAGCTGAGTGATTTGTCATGCTGACAGGAACAAAGCTGAAGCAGCGGTGTGTGAACAGCCGGGCTTGGCAGTGACTAAACAACAAATTACAACAACTTCTGACCTGAGAAACAGGAGTCACCCAGACAGAAAAATACACTGCTCATGAACCCAGAGGAAGTTTGAAAAGTTTTAAGCGTTGAGAAGAAACGGGGGAGGTCCCAGCGGGAATGAAACGTGTTCGAGAGGAGAGGACGACGCCTGTCAGTCACTAATCATCGGATGCCGAGCTTCGTGTCTATTTTTAGACCGGAGAGTGAAATTTGGAAGAAGCCGCAGCCCTGGACAGCACACGCTCTGCATCCTACGGCGGGATCGTGAAGCAATATATCTACTGTTCCATGCAACCACCAGGACTCAGACATAGTAACGACACGCTAAACTCATGCCAATCAACAGAAACCAGGCCTCTCAGCGACCAGAGGTCCCGACTCAGTTCAGGTCCAAGCGCAGCACTTCCTGGTCAGGCTTTGATTGCTACAGGTGTCATCTGTCCGATTTGGTTGGACGTGACAGGACCTGAGTGTCATAACATAAACAACATCAAAACATAACCACAGGACTCGAAGGTTTTGTTAACACGGTGGAGATGTGCCTGTTACCTACAGAGTGTCCTGTCATGTTGACTTTTCAGATGACGCTTCTCTTAATGCACACATGAAGTTCACAGGAGTCATGGCTTTGCCGTCTTTCTTACTGGCTAAACACATTTTACACATCCGGTTAACTGCCGAGAGCCAGGAACACGGCCACATCACCACAGCAGAGTCCAACAGGGAGGAACGGCAGTCCAACGACCACATGGGTCGCGCACGAGTAAAGCCTTTCTTTCCGGCGCTGAAACTGAACACGAGCAGAACCAAACAGTCGTCTATTTACCCCTCGGTTCACAACAGCAGGCGTGTTAGGTTCAAAGTGGAATCAGGAGCCCTTCCTGGGGTGGACAACAAAGTTTTCAGACCTGTGAAGAGCTCGAACATCGAAGTGTTAAACAGTCATTTTACAGCACGTCTCAATCCATGAGAGTAAAATCACTACATGACTATTAATCGCAGAAAGGAAATAACGGAAAAGAGAGGACAAGTAGGGGGAGACTTTGAGTGTGCTGCGATACCGTTGGCAGTTTACCTGAGTGAGGTATACCCTGCCGAGCTCATCTTATCCTGTCAGCGGCGTCACCTTCGGTGCGCGGTGAACGTCTGTGCAACAGACGCGATGTTTCTGAAGTTGCGTCGGCTACAGAAGAGCACCGTCATTTATCTTTTCCGTCAAAACCACTATAAACCCTCGAGGAATGAAGAGAGTCAACAAGCCTGCCTGAGCTGTTGTTTTGTTGGACCCCGGCGCCGAGGGACTGTTGGGTAAACGGTTTACATTAAGAGTCTCTCTAACAGCTGAAGAGTGCGCCTTCCTGAGCCCTTTAACTGAAAAAAGTCTACCTTTTCATTCCTGCAATCTCACGCAGGGAAGTCGAAGACTTGTGTGCACGAACAAAGAGCAGGATCCTCGGCTCTGTCATCAACCAATCACCTTCAGCCTCTGTACCTACCGTAAGACCTAGTACCTGGGAGGACCCCGCGGACTTCAGTGACCTTAAGATATTTTGGAGAAGACAGCGTTGTCTTCACTCCTGTTGCCAAACATCCTTCGCCGTGCACTACCAGAAATATGCGAAACAGAAAATAACGCAGAGGCTGGGAAGTAAACCAGACGTACATTTGCCAAAGGAAGCGTTTTCTCTTGTCAAACCAAAAACAGCGTTAAGCCCAATGCGGACTGGATTTCTGTCTGTAGAACAGGTGTGGGGATTTAAACATCACTTGCCCTAGTCAGCGATTTTAATCCCGTCCGGAGCGTATGTGGGTCATTTTTCCTCCCCACCCCAGTAACAATTACAGCCACAGTTCCCTACCGGTTTTCTCTACGTGCTCAGGCTGCTCCTCCTGTAATTTTAAGCGAATCTCTGAGTTTATTCCAGACGATTGTCCTCGCACTTTATTTTCTAACCAGCTCTGTGTAAAATTTGATTTTTATGTGAAAATGGAGGAAGTCAAAAAGGCGATAGAAAGAAACATGCTAACACCAACACACTATTGGGTCTATTTGGGAACCAGACAGCAATTGAACAAGGCTCAAGCTCATCAAATGTGCTGCCGTCACGTTGCTACGGGCAGGTACTGGTACTGTCTTTTGGCTTTGTCCTGCTGAATGTTCATGTCTGTTACAGACCATATCCTGTCATTTCCTGATGGTTAAACGTCTTCAAGAACAATGAGTTAAATTTCTGCGGAGCACAGTGAAGATTTCACTTCCCACCTCTCCCTGTAAAGTTAATCCTCTCGGACCGAGACTTCAGAGAACACTTCCAAAAAGCATAAATCTCATCTTTGTATGTCTCGTCCGAACGGGTTTTCAATTGTGACATCTTTTTCGCCTCAGGGGGCTCATTACTGCCCCCAGAAGCTGAAGATGCTTTCATAAAATAAGCGGTAGAAAGAAGACAACAGGAAGCTGGTCCGTCTTTATTTGGCAGAATCATGTTGCATGGCTTAGTTTTCTGCTCTGGTTTCATCAGGAATTATAATTTGCTAATTAAAGTACTCCGAGTGTGTGTGTGATCAGCTCAGACCTACAGGATTTTATTACAGGGAGATCCAATAAAGGGGGAAAGAGCCACTAAAACCAAAATGTGTCTGGTGCTGTATTCACTGCTCTACTGTCCAGTTTGAATTCCAGTCTCACCGTCTCAAAAGCGACTAATCTCTAGTCACAGAGTTTAGAAAGTGAAAAATAGAAATACACTTGAATACGATGGAAGCTGAACAGCAGTAAAGAGCAGCGACCTTACTTAGTATTCACTCTTTGTTGATACTTGTTAGTTGGTCAACTTGTTGTATGGTCATTTTTCAGACTGTGACTCAAAAATGACCATATAACTGTAACACGGAAGGGTGTTTTAGTTTTTCTTCACAAGCTACAGGAAGAAAATCATCATAGAATCTATGACTGAACTGTGTAAATAACAATTAGCACATAACATTACAAAATTACATACATAGAATTCATGTGCAGGTGTTTCTATCTCATGTATTGTCTTAGAAATCCTCAGAGGTCATTTAACCGCTGTTTACTACGTGCCTCCAGTAAAGTGTGACGTGGGCCGTGTGGGACGTTGTGTCCCCAGATGGGTTGTGGTGGGCGAGTCCCAGTCAAAAGTCCCGGCCTGGTTTCTTACTCCCGTTCCACACCTGATTTCCTGTGAATCCCTTGTGCGTGCGTGGGCAATCTGAATCCTCCACAGGAAAGGCAGGCCCCACTCGTAACGGCGAAAACCGGTATAAATGAAGCAATTACAGAATGTAAATAGATTAAATGGCTGTGGCTGAAAAATTGCCAGCTGAGGTAGTATCAAAATCGGGTCTGATAACAGGAGTATCTGTGGGATTAGAACTGTAATAAGAATTCAAATGACTTTCCTGTGTAGGTGAGAATTAAGCTGTGGAGAGACGCATCGGTGGCCTCACATCTTTTTGATGTGACGGTTTATGAAGATATTAGTCCACATGTGTACCCTGATGTGTCAAAAACGGGATTACCGACTAAAACTCGCCTCAGAGATCCCTGCTTCTCATCACGCACCTGAAAGCAAGCGGCACGTGTGTGTGTCGCCTGCAGCCGCTGGGACCCACGGGTGTGTTTGTCGCTTGTTTGTGATGCTTTCCCTGCGTCCGGGAATTCAGAGAAAGTTGTTGTGTCGGTAGGTGTGAGACCCTGCCAGTCTCAGGCAGACCTTCCGCTCCTGCCAAGCCTTTCCCTAATGCTTCTTTTTTATGTTAATAATATAACAGATCGTATATTTTGATACAGGATGAGCCACTGATGTGGTATGAAATTAAAAAATTGTAAAAATGCATTCATTCACTGGTTCAGCATTAACAGTAAAGTGAAGCCTTATCACCTTTTGTGTTTGCAGCAGACAAAGTGGCAGCCGGTGAGAAATGTTGAAGTCGGGGCTTAGACACGCATTTACGTCTCCACCTCAGTCTCACGTACGTAAATGAAAGATGCCAAACAGTGTCAATATTTACCAATGTTTACTTTTGAGCGTGGCTGGATTAACCACCTGAGGGGCCCTGGGACAAAAATCTCCTGTTGGGCCCCTATTGACGCCCACTACACATGGCAGTTTCATCATTCCCCCAGGCACCCGGAAACCAACCCGCAGTCTATTGTTGAAGTTGTTTTTTAAGCAAAAAATGCCCAAACTTCCCTGTGCCAGCTTCTAAAATACGAGTATTTGCTAGTTTTCTATGATAGTAAACTCAATATCTCTGTGTTCTTTATTTTTGGTCAGACAAAACAATGAAAGTCAGAGGTATTGATAATGAGATTAAACATCGGTTGCGGCCTTTCAGTTCTCCTATAATGGATTAATGCTATCGTGCCGGAGATGTGTGTTAGTTACCGACTGCATGTCAGCTTTGTCGACTATGAAGAAGCGTCATTACATTAGGGAGTGCCCGCTAAGCTGGTGAGGTTACCAGGTTACCAACCAGTTCCAGATCAAGACCGGGGTCAGACAGGGTTCCCCCTTATCTCCATTCTTGTTTCTACTAGCCATCAACTGGGTAAAGAGAACAACAACTGAACAAAGAAAAAATGTAATCCAGTGGACTTTGTGGACACAGCTTGAAGACTTTGCAGACGACTTGGCACTACTGTCACACAGCCACCCTCAGATGCAGGATAAGACCGCGACACTTGCAGCTACCTCCTCACAAGTAGGACTTAACATCCATAAGGGAAAGACGAAGATCATGAGGATGACTGCGACCACCGCTGAATCGATCACACGACAAGGACGTACAGATGCAGATGCCAAAGCAAGAATAGGTAAAGCGAGGACAGCCTTTTTACAGCTCAAGAACATCTGGCGGTCTAGAGTGACACAGCAACAAACAAAAATAAGAATCTTCGACTCCAATGTAAAACCAGTGCCCTTTTACGGCGCCAAGACCTGGAGAATGACAATGACCACAGTCAATAAAGTGCAATTCTTTTATCAACAAAAGAGGAATTCTTAATATCCACTGGCCAGACAAGATCAGCAATAACGATCTGTGGACGAGGACACGACAACTACCAGCGGCAGACGAAAATGGAAGACGGAGATGGAGATGGATCCAGCACAGACTATGAAAACCAGTGTCAAACACCACCAGACAAGCTTTGACATGGACTCCTCAAGGGAAGAGGAAAAGAGGGCAGCCCAAGAACTCCTGGCGAAGGGATCTCCAGGCAGACATCAGGAGACTGGGATACACCTGGTATCAGATGACCGAGAACGCTGGAGGTCCCTTGTCGAAGGCCTACACTCCAGGAGGAGTGTCAGGCATGAGTAAGTAAGCAATTACTTTACACAGAAATAATGGAATCAGTTTGATATAACAAGTTTACATCTAATAAGCTCAATATGAACTAAGACAATTAAGGTCTTAAAACTAGATTTTGACACAGTCTCTCCTCCACAAAACTCTGTGGCCTTGACCTTGTGTGACAGTCTATGAGAACACAAGAAGAGACAAGAGCACAGATTTAGAGAGGCTCACGGTGGTATATCAAGGGAGGGGTCGGGGCCAGAAATCAGTGTAGCGAATAATCAATTATGATTTTCTTTTTTTTCTTTTTTACATGGACCCACAAAACACGTCAATCAAAGGGATAAAATGTAAAATGAAAACCGAGAACAGTTATTTCCTACCTCCATGGATGGATTACTGAAAAGGTCTACGGGCCCGAGAGGTCAGGGGGCCCCTGGCCCAGAGCCTCCGTGTGAAGTGACAATACAGTATTTCTTAATTAATAGTCACAGAGCTCAGGTAAAACACACAAAACAAGCACAAAGAGACGCAAAACAACCACACTTGCGTCATCTGTAGTGGTTTTGTGTCTCTTTCAGTCTGGGGGTTCTACCTCCCTACATTTTACCTACCGATCAATCTGCTCCAAGCTATATTTTATACGTGATCAGTGGTTCATCACCGGCTCTGCAGCTGTCCTCAGCTCCACACACCATTTTAGCTTTCTTTCAGGTCCTGGTTTTGGTTTTACGGCCCACAACTTCACCGTCTGGGTTCAGTCTCTCCCGCTTTCCTCAACCGCACCGTCCGCTACCCGCTCAGCAGCAGACAGCAGACAGACTCAGCTAAGGACCAGCGGGTGAACACGGTGGAGCATTTAGCAGCTACACTGTCACCATGCACGGAAATTCCCCTCAAACAAAGATACTGAAGAACAAAAACCACAGAGCAGTGCCCTGTACTAACCTGCCTCCGATGGTTATTAGATTTTTTTTTTCTTTTAACAAAGCTGTTTACAAGCCAGAGAAATTGTACAGGTTGAGTGGAATATGAGGCACTATGGGAACAATTATGTGTGTGTGTGTGTTTATATCTCAGTCAGTATCCATTTTAGCTGAGTGTGTGTTAATGATCTCTAATTGTGGGGAAAGTAGCTCATTAGAATGAGATCAGACACCGAACAAATATGAAATACATGTAAATCTAACACTTAGTTATACACACACACACACAGACAGATCACAGTGGGAGATCGGCCTCCTCGGGAGAATTACAACGAGCTGTAATGGATTCGAGCCGCCTCCTCTGACAGACGTCAGGAGGATTAGACCGTCTGAGAGACGGCTGGACGTCCAGGAGAAAAGAGACGAGACAGACACATCGGCTTTGATCCTGAACGGCATGACGTCACTGAGCCACATAACAGAGAGCTCAAAGTACAAAGAGGACAAAGCTGCAAACGACGGCGGCTCTTCTCGAGCAGACATTCACTTTGCAGGTTCAGATACACACAGAATGAGGTGCCTGAATTTATGGTTTTATCCCACGCTACAAAGACACACAGCAGCTTGTGTTTCGTGTGGTTCCAGACCTCAGATGTCACCAGTCAAGATTATAATTTTTGTTATCGTTATTTATGTAATGCAACCTTTATTTATACAGCATTAAAAAAAACAACTTACAAAGAGAAGGACTCTTTGTAAAGTTGTTTTTTTAAGGCAAAAGAACAGATAAACGACAAAGAGAGAATAACAAAAACAATATCCAATAAAAATCACAATCAAATGTCCAATAAATACATTCATCTAATTAACTTTATTTAATACTCCAATTGTGTTTTACCAAATTTTAATCCTTGATGTTAAAAATAAACTTTAAAACATTCTGAAATATTTAAGACCATGTCGTGACAGTTTCTGGTTTTTAATCTTCCTTATTCATTAATTGACGACTAAGAAATCAATAATCTATGCTGACATCAGAACGGAGGACGTGTCCGGAGGACCAGAGAGGGGACGGGCAGTGTTTCCGCTAGGACTTTTTTCAGAGCCGGGGCTGGGAGGGGGGTCGGGTTCTTGGGTCGGGTCGGTGCAGCGAACCCAGTCCTGAAACATGCCGCGCGCTCTCGTGCGTACCCCGAATGACAGGCGCACAGAGGGGGCCGGTCAAAACTTCATGGTCCTCTTGACGGTCCACCGGCCCGTCGACGCGGCGTCCCGACGGGATGTTGAGGCACAATAAATGTGATTTTTTTCTTAATGTACTGGGGTTTTTTCCCCATCGGTTATTATTTGTAAAACATGGAAATTATTTTACCGTATTCCACGCTCTTTTTCGGTTGCACATTTTTTACAGTACATTTACTTTTATACCCAATTTCAGGTTAATTTACCACAGTACACTGAGGAATTGAAAAATTCCAAAATCCGTACATGTGTTGTGTCTTTATATCGTGTTTGTGATGTAAAGAGGTTGCTCAGGGGGAAAACCGGAGGCGCCACCATCGACGGCAGTAACGGGTTTTTACGGTCGTGTTTTGAAGTGGTCTGGCCGCTGCGTAACGGCTACGTGTGATGTCTGTTTGCTTTAGATCCGAAATGACATGGTTTCGAGTGGAGCGTTTGGTTTTGACACACAGCTTTGGCATATCTGGCCTTACAAACAATGTCACATATTAGATGTTTATATCGGAAAAAATGTGCAGGGCAGGAGGCCAATCTGAAGAGTCTCCTTTATAACGGAACCAAAATACAGCCTCTCTCTTATTGGACATTGACAACCGGATTTCCGATAATTCCAAGGGCAGACAGTCCACTACAAACACCAGCACACCGCATCAGTTAATCACCAGCTACAAGAGTTAATTGAATTTGTCTTCATAATGTCTGACTTCATTTCCTGAGTACGTCACCTCCAGGGAGAGAGCCGTGCCGGAGCGAAGGCCGTCACACTCACTAGACCTCCCTCGCCTCAGCCTGGCTCCCTCTCTGCAGCAAAACCTTTCGCCGCGGTCACAAGCGGCCCTCGGGTTCAACGCCGCTGGTCTGAGATTGTTGTCACATTGGTTTAAGTTCACGTCTGGTTGTATAGCACAACATCAAACACAACAATTCAAAGTGCTTGACGGGGTGACAGAATGATAGAGGATGGGTTGGAACATAAACGAAGACGGGCAGGGGCATTTATAAACACATCGCAAAACCCATTAAAAGCTCATCTGAAAAATGTCTTCATCTTATCTTTTAAAAGAAGACAGTGTTGGTGATGGGATAGTCCAAGCTTTGGCTCTACAGATCTAGCAGGTGGGGTATACGCCCCAGAGTCTGGAGCCCATTCGGTGCTTTGTAGACCAGGAGCAGAACCTTAAAGTCAGTCCGGTAATGACCAGGCAGCCAGTGGACTCGTTACAGTCATCTGCTCGATGACGGAAACATGGGCAAGACAATTGTTAGAGCCGGAGCGGGGTCAGAAAAGGCGGCGGGTTTTTTACCTTTTTTTCTTTTTGCTGAAGGAGGAAGTTCTTCTTTTGGAGAACTTCTATATTTCGACTTCATTTTTCCCTCGCAGATGAATTGTGATAACATTAGTACGTCAATAACGGATTACGGTTCGATTTTATGGTTAAGTTTAGGCTACACCGTCTTAAATTGTTTATACTTCAGCTCCTCTAGTTATTAAGGATAGATCGAGCAGGGGAGCAAATCAATCCTGAGGACGGTCTTTTCTTTTTCATTAACTAATTTTATTTCATAATGAATAAATTGATATTTTTTAACTTGAATGTTTGCACAGGCTCTTCCCATGTTTCTTTGTGCTGCTTTACCCTCAGACCCTGACTAAGTCTTAATGTCTCTGTCGCCCCGGATGGAAAGAATAAACATGCAACACTGACAGTGGTCCTATGTTTTAACGTCCTCCCTCTGTGGATGTCGCGGCTCTATGATAACGTCACCGACTTCCTCCTCGGCCCCTTTCATAAGTACTACAGGCGTTACGTATGGTGGTGAGGGCGGTGCTAGAGGAAAGGTCAGGGGGTCACCAAAAAACCTTTTGATGGGGAAACGTGAATATCACAGCAAACGTTGTTGAGATCCAACCATATACTGCAGTGAGTGGTTTTGGATACTTAAGATTGAGATAATTAATTCATAGCTTTGTACTTCTACTGTACATTTCAGAGGAAAGTTTTCTTTTTGTTCCACTTCTTCTACCTGACGGCGGAACCCGCTGCTCTTTTGAAATAAGGTTTTATGAGCAAAACAAACGTCAGAGTCATAAATTATGATGCATTACTAAAAAAAGCGACTTCTCTGACATGATATGAGATGGTTTGATGTAGCTCCACCTGGAGCAGCTACATAACATTAGATAACTGCTGTGAGTTGACACCAGAAAAGTGTTTTTGGAAGAACATTATGATGTCGCAGTGAAGTTGACCTTTGACCTTTTGAATATAAAATATCATCATTTCATCCCGCTAGACATCTGTTTGAAATTTTGTCATAATTAAGGCGTAAATTCTCGAGTCATGGCCAAACGTGTGTTTTGTGAGGTCGCAGGGACATTGACCTTTGACCTTTGACCACCAAAATCCCATCAGCTCATCCTGGAGTCCAAGCGAACGTTTGTGCCAAATCTGAAAAACGAATCCCTGAAGGCGTTTCCGAGACATTGCGTTCACGAGCGTGGGACGGACGGACGGGACGGACAACCCAAAAACACGAGTCCTCCGGCCACAGCTGTCGCATAAAAAGTCAAATGAATAAATCATGAACTTTCGTGACAAGTTACCAGAGCCCAGAATGACGTCTTCATACCGCTGGACGGTCAAAGAGTTTAACTGTCTCTATGAAACTGGGAGAAGCGAGGAGAACTTTGCAGTTGACAAGTCACAACCAGCAAATATTGTGTTTTTGTATTTTCTATTTGTCCTATTGTGGTGTTGCTACTTTTACTAAAGTAAAGGATGCAAGTGCTTTTTCAGGCGCTGCCTGTGAGTAACCACCGCTATCAATGTGGAGGGCCCAGTTAAATCACGGAGTGAAGAGGGTGGAAAAAGAGAGCACATCATTAATTCAGAGAGACAGATCAGGAAAAAACTTTCTAAAGTCAAGTCATCCGCTGAAACTTCTTAGTGCTTCTCTGCTTTGAGTGTGCTCCTTCGCTTCGTCAGGACCACACACACACACACGCGCACACACACACACACACACACACACACACACACACACACACACGCACACACACGCACACACACGAGCCCTGCATCTTTTTTATTTATCTCACTGCACTCTTCCAGAGACTTTATATCTTTTTTGCATTAATGTTTGGTGTGATGTTATGCAGCAACACTGGTTTTGTTTTTTGGGAGAGGAGGAGGAGGAGGAGAGGAGGAGGAGGGAGGAGGAGGAGGAGGAGGAGGAGGAGGAGGGAGGGGTGGGAGGATGATGAATTCTCTGGTGGTCTTCTCCTTCTTCTTCTTTTTTCTTCTCTTCCTTCTTTCCACCCATCCCTCTCGCTACGTCTCCTTCTCTCCGTTCCTTTTGTTGTTGGGGCAAACTAGAGTCGCCGCCTCGCGGTTCTACGCCTCCGCCAAACCAGTCGAGTGTCAGTTTACATCCATGTCTGTCCAGACTCATGTAATATATGTAGTGAAAACTTTGAAGGCATTCAATGAAAGGTATTAGGTGTATTTTGTCATAACTGGCGGATGAATTCTTATGCTATGGCCAAAAACGTGTCTTGTCAGGCCATCTTGATCAGTTCTTCTTTGAAATTCCCTCCAGGCGTTCCCGAGACATCGCGCTCATGAGAATCAGACTGGGGGACGAAACTAGCCAGTGAAGAGACGCAACTGGCGACGTCATGTGACGCAGCCCTCCATGGACCTTCTTCACGGCGGGCATTTTGAAATTGTTTGAGCACGACACACCAGTAACGACTGGGTGCTACTGTGGTGCATCCTGGGTTACTGACAAAGCCGCCTGAGATACCTAAATGCAACAGAGCCGTCGTTAAAGTCGTTAGTGCTTCTCCTGCTGAAACGAGCCAAAATGTCTGCCGTAAAAAATGTCTATAAGCAGCTCACAGTTCTCTCCCACCCAGGAACGAGCTGGTCTTTCTGTGTGGGCACAGGAAGGCAATGCCGGAAAGACCACGGTGGACCATTCTGACGGTCGAATCGCAGAGGGTTCGCCTCTTCATTAACGGGTTTCATTCATCAGGTTAAAAGTGGCAATGGACAAGTTTGTGCAGTTAAGAGAGTTTGTTGAATCCGACTCGGAATTTCTGTGACTTCAGAAGAAGTCACAGAAAAAAAAGAGGTTTAGGATAAATATAAAAGAAATACAGAAAAATAGGATGAAAAGCTCAGGGGAGCTGCAGAGTCGGTGAGGTTTGGTGAGAATGAAAATGTGTCATATGCTGTGGCCCTCGCAGTCACCAGATCCCAACTGAACGCCTACAGGTTACCTGTTGCGCTACAGGGTCAGGATCCACCTGTATAAAAACATTTTAGTCCTGTTAGTGGGGCAGCCTGAGGACGGCGGTGGTGGTTGGCCGTTCCGCCTGTCCGTCGCACTGCAGATATCCATGTTCCCCAGAGGGATGAATGCTAATGATTTCAGTGGCCCTCTGCCCTTTACCAGGGTGCCACCACCAGGCCAAATTTTCCGCTTCTATGAAACACACGTCCGACTCTACATTTCTTGGATTAAGATGAACCCCATGAGCTTTGCCCAAGTGCCACGACCAGAGGGGGCAAAGCTTTCACTTTTAGCTCCACTAAAGATGCTCTAAAATACATTAATCATCAGAACTGTTTTGGTATTTTGGGTTGCCATAAGCATCAAGTTCTCTAATGACGGCTACCAGGACTTTCAACTTAATCTTCACAAAGTAAACGGAGCTAACCCCGGTGGTAATTCCTTCTTTTCACCTCCTGGTCGGGTTTCCTCAGACGGACTCTGATCCCCTCAATTACTGGGCGTATTAATACACCCAGCTGAGTGACTCAACAGACCGCCAGGACACTCAGGTCCTGACAGGGAAGAGGGATACGCTCCCCGCCAGGGCCTGACCGAAACGTGACTCCAGCAATCTACTTTCTGGTCCTGGAGAAAAGAGCCACTCTGCAGGGGAAGTGAGAGGCTAATTGTCGAGAGAGCCGCTGAAGGAGCAAAACTGAATGAACTCTAATTAGGACATGATTAAGGCTAACTCTCACAGCTGTAAAAATCCATTAACCTTTAATCGTACAGTTCATCACACACTTGAGGTTAGAGTGTGTGTGTGTGTGTGTGTGTGTGTGTGTGTGTGTGTGTTGGCACAACTGAGAGAGAGAGAGGGAGAGAGAGAGAGGTGGATTTCTGGGTATATGAGGGGAAATGAAGCCACATGATGTGAAGGAAAACATATATTGATCCTATCCAGACAATGAGGCGTGAAAACAGAAGCACAAATAACTTCATACTGAATGTGTTAGTTATATAACTGCTGCTGGAAACACTGAGACTGAACCAGACGCTAAAGGGGCCACAAAACCGAAACTAGGAGCTAAAAGAGGCTGAAAAAAAGCCGCGTAGAGCTGCAGGGTTGGGGACAACTCTCTGTGGGTTCATCACTACAACTGACATCTTTCACATTTGTGTCATTGGATCTGCTGTAGTACTAGTACCTCTTTAACTGTTCAGCTAAAATTCATCATTACGTCACCGTCCATCTTCTGGCCAGTGTGAACTACGCTTCTTTGCCAGGGGACGTCTTGAGTGGACGTCCGTCCGTTTGTCTGACCAGGACGAAATAGCAGCAGCATCGTGAACTCGCACCGGATGTTTGATGTTTCTTCCTCAAACTCTGGCTCAGCCATTATCTCATACTCATACATACTGCGGTTACAGTGTCCGTGCCGTCCCCTTCTCTACACGCTGACTCGTCTGCGCTGAGACGACGTCGTCTCTCTGTCCACACGGACGCACGGTTTGATGGGAGATTGACTTTGTTCCCTCAGTTATCGGCGCTTTTTCTTGTACCACGTAGACAACACTTGTACGAAGCAGCAGCGCATTTCCGCTCCAGATTTGATTGAAAATCATCAAGTAGATGTGTATATCAGACGACTCCACTACATCATATTATTTCACTTGATATATTTAACAGAACTTTTGTTTCTTAACTAAATATCGGATATTTGATGTACATATCAGTCAACATAGCTGCGACGTCACTTTGATTATCATACGGTGCGGTTTAACATTAAAGCTTTGTCATTTGTCTTTGCCAACGACATAGTTTATCACGCAACGAGAAGCCAGTAATCCTTCGTAACAGTAGATTTACTTGAATCAGACTTTAAACCGGGAGACCGTTTCATCAAAACCAGTCAGAGCCTGTGAATGAGTCATCCAGCCTGCGGGCCAATCAGTAACAAGCCACGTCATCCATCCAACTTTCAGCACCAATGGCCTTTTTAAAGTTTAAATGTTGGTTTTTAATTACAGCAGCAGCCTGAGGTCGATTAATGAAAGTTTTAAAATACCAGAACAAGGTGAAAAACGTTTGAGTTACAAAGTTTGGCCTTTAACAGACGCGTTCCCATTAGGCCACACTAATGATAGCAGGCTGTGGAGCGATGTTGATCTGATGCTAACCGAGATGGCAGATGGTCGCAGCCTCTATCCTCCCTGATTCTGTCGAGGAGAGGGAAAAAAAGTCAACGGTGTCGTGCGTCTCGCCCGTGACCCCTGAAACACTGTTCCCTTGCGGTAGTACTTCTTTTAATTAAGGACTTGAGTACTTCTGGAGGTGCTCGGCAGCAAATACCAGATAATGACTGAAGGGAAAAGGAGCGACAGAAAGTTCAGGTGTTCTGTGCCAACAACTAAAGGCTGGTCACTCGTAACCGGTGTCTTGATGAGACGGTTTGTGAACAATCAGATGCAGAAGTCAGTCGGTTCCAGCCGTTTGTTCCACCGTCACTGAATGTCAATCAACAATCAATATTTCAGATCTTCTGCTGCTCAGTTCATTTTCCGGTTGCACCTACAGATTGTCAGCATTAATTAGGCCTCATTAACATTAATGTCGATTCATTAAGTAGCTGCCACTAAAAACTGTAGGGTTTCTGGCTTCTGGCCCAGCAACAGCCGGCCCCAGATCTGAGCTGGATCTGTGACGTGTATTTACTTACAAATTTAGTTATTTAGAAATGATGAAAGCTAAACTTCATGAGATTCAGTTAGGGATTCAAAAGGATTGATATTTGATTAGTGGATTTGATACTGGT